>NC_085093.1:5790017-5982017 GCF_963422355.1 Corticium candelabrum | reverse complement strand
TGCCAGTTTAGTTCCAGCTGCTTGCATGGAACTGCAGGTCAGGACAGGTTCTTAGTACAGTTTCCGAACTAAATTTAACGAGAGTCTCATCAGTAATTTCAAATCAAACGCGCCTTATGTGCCTCATCAGTGATGTCCACATACTATTTCAAAAGATTGGGTTGTGTGGGCATGATCAAAAGGCGGCGAATATTCAGTTGTCGTTGAAGATATTGGTAGAACGTAATATGATCTGCTCGAAATGTACCTGTACATGATACCTATAGCAGTAACCAGCCAAAGACACAACAAAACAGTCATGCAAAGCCACAACCTGAGATTCCATGCAGTACTTTCGAACTCAATCTCGGTGGGCTGAGAGAAGCCAAAGCCACAGCCTGAAATAGACTATGCAGTATTTTCATACTGAAATCGGTTGATTAGAACAGGCAAAGGCATATCCCAACATACCATGAGGTGCTTTCGGAGCCAATATCATCTGCGCTATAGACAACCAAAGCCACAAAAAGAAACGGCAATCCACAACCTGAGATGGCTGTGCTTCACATTCAACCTCCTGTAGCTAAGTTAAAACATTAACATCTGCTGTAACTATCGACCGAAGAATAACCGGTTGCTTAATTGAATATAAAATATTACTTAGACCATAAAAATAGTCTACGACACAGCGGCCCGCCAATCGTTGAGATGCCTGAGGAGAACCCTGCTAACTCTGGTTCACTCGCTGTTGAACTGCTCTTGCATCATAAGTAGTGCTGGCATGCCCATGACGCGTGCAGTGAATATAAAGATAGTCATCTTGTTGACATCACTTCCTGGTACACGTACTATGCTTCTCGGTTTGCCTTCTTTGCCAAGACAGTTTGTCTCTGTTTGGTGAAACTCTAGAAATGCCAGCATATAGCTATCCATGGTTATAGAGGGTGGCTTATGTAGATCCAGACCTGCCACAGCTAAGGTCTGCCCTGGGGCCTTGTTGATAGACTGGAAACTGAAGTCGTTTAAATTCAACGAAACGGCAATCCAGTATCACCTAGGCATTAGTGTCTAGACTCCAGCTGCTTGAGGGACAGGGGCGTAGGAAGTAAATGAAAACCGGTCCGGCCTAGCGCGCGCTAGTGGGCTGGACAATGTAGCGCACGCTAGTAGATGGGCGGGACAACTTTAATTAACGAGAACTATAATGACAGCCATGTCTAATTCTAAAACTGATACTTATTGCTGCTCATAACCTTAATCGAACTTTCCAAAAATGCGAAGTCTGTGCTCACTACCTCTGAGATGAACGGGTCTTTTTAGCGGCCTCGGACCTCCGTGCATTACCTGCACACATCTTAGCCTCGCATCGGCTGGGTCTCCGAGCCTGTACAGTACCTTCAACTGACGTCTGGAGAACGCAAGGCCGACGCACAAAGTACTGCATGAGCAGAAATATATTACTTATTTAATCGGCTATACCCTTAAAACGGAAGTTGATGCCATTGAGCGTCTGGCGAAAGTGCATATTTCAAAAACCGGTCCGGCCATGGCCGGACCGGTCGGACTGGACGCTACGCCACTGAGGGAGACGGCCGATTGGACACTCAAGCTCCAGTTTCACTAGGAAATAGTGGTAGATTTTGCGATACACGTATTGGCCTTTATGTGGTTCTGTAGCAATAGTTGCTTCCAGTCAGTTTTTCATCATCCTTTAGTATCAGACGTGTGCCTTATGCTATTCTAGGAGTCAGATTTCAAAGATGAATTAGAGGAATTTCCACCTTTAGAGCCAATCTGAGAGGAGGGATACCAGCTGGATTCAGGGAGCTAAGAAACTGCCAGACATAGTGTATTGCATCATCTTTGACCGTATCAATTGATTTATATATTTTAGTCTCAAGAAAACTGCTGAAGCATTTCTCAGTCAATATCACAAATGGAGAAATTGTGTTGTGTAAGAATACCTCTTAGCATTAGCCGTTCAAAGTCTCGCTAGCTAATGACGGTGGGTATACACGCGCTCTATCAAGATATGAGGAGAGTTGGTAACGGTTCCAAGATCTTAATTGATGATGAAAATGGCATCATGTCTTTCAAGTATCGGAATGTGACCATTTCATGCAACTCGCAGCAAGAGACTTGGAAACTCGGCAGCGTTAGCGTTACCGTAGAGATTAGCTCTTGTGTTAGATATTAAAGAATTGTTTGAACGTGTTGGCATAAACGTGATGATTTGATGCAGGCATTAATTGTATTGGCACGTGCACCTCCTCGACTTTGATCACCCCTAGTTTAAAGCGTAACTGCAACGCAAAAATCTAAAAATTCTTTTATGTTGGAATTGATAGTTCTAGTTGCATGCATGATAGGAAAAGTAGTTTTAGATTTTTAAGTTAAGTTAAGTCTTCGCTGAGATATACAAGGTCAAAGTTGCTTCCGGTTCTTCAAGTTTCGGACGCGTTATAACAGGCGTGGTGTGTTTGACGTCACAGAGGGGAGACGCGTGTGCGTCTGTATACTCAGTGGCCTGTGAAAATGACTGCATCTTCATATCTAAGGCAACGCTGCTAGGGTAGAGACGACGGCAGTAACGGTGAGTCTTCTGAAGACCCCTCTGGAGATTTTCACGTGATGATAACGTTCCGTCATCGCATGAATCGCAGGATGAAGATCTTCTGGGAGCCATTATATAGTGACTAGACCACACAGGTTGGAGTTTAGCGACAGTGTCTCTAAAGCATTGATCGCCTTCTGCCTTGGAAGTGGAGGAGGAGGAGGACAGGCTACACGATAGCATGTCATCATCGCAAGTAGAAGCAGGAGTAGCAAACGTAATTGATCCATATCCGGGTAAGTAAACAACCATCATAGGTGCAGCTGTGGTCGTTGTGAGATGATGGATACGTACTCGTGTGGAGTGCATGAGCGGTCAAAACGTATTTGAGGTTGTCTCAAATAATGACGCGATAATAATGTCGAATACTAGCAACAATAGTGGCACAGTGGTGAGCTAATGCTAAACTCTAGCTATTGCTGTGAGAAAGAGAACAAAATGAGTTGAAGTTCGTACGTTCAATTCACGTTGACACCAGGTTTGACTTCACTGTACAGTATACTGTAACGCATACGACTGCATTCACTACACGTGATGATCAAGAGGTGAGTCTATATAGTCATCAAGAGTCTGACCTCTCCTAGCCATTTGCAGTACTTTTAGTGCTGCACGAGAGTCTTCCTTACCCTCTCGCTTCTTAATTACGGCTCTCCTTGTCTATTTCAAAGGTTCCAGAGTGCTGTGATCTTGGAGTGGAGACTCGTAGTTGGAAAATGGTGACGTCAATTTCGCTCTTCTACAACCCAGACCAAGCTCTCCAATAGACCCGAATGTACGTATCTCGAAGCAATTAGGCCAAAATGCCTACTACAGACTCATGTCCAGTCAGTAGCACGCGTTGTACTCAGCAGTAGTCGCCCGGACGACACAAACGTCTCTGCAATTGTCCTCCGTATTTGCAATTCCCACTCTTTTCTTAGCTTGGGGATCTTCGGAAGTCGAAACACGATTGCGTATGACTTTGCGAATTGGTGCATCCTGCAGCCACGTAACCCACCGAGACATTCTTCCGCCACAGATTCCTTTGTTTACAACACACGCTGGCGTGGAGTCTATGACGTCACAATACACTACGCCCTTATAATGCGTTCTCGGAAGTTGAAGAACCGGAAGCAACTTTGACCTGCTATATCTCAGCAAAGACTTAACTTAAAATTCTAAAACTATTTTGTTGTTACGTATGCAACTAGAACTATCAATTTCCAACGTAAAGAAATTTACTTTTGCGTTTTAGTTACTCTTTAATCGAAAGACTTTGTTTAATTTTAGCTTAACTAGTTGTACGGTATCCGTAGGAGCCTCGCGTTGGTGAGTAACACGTCCAACGGAGTTTTCTGACCGTCAACTGAAACGCCGAGTCCTAGCTGGACAATAAGTATTTGTTGAAACCCTAGCTGTCATGAAGGGAAACATGCAAACTTTCTAGTAGTTTAGATTACGTCTATAGGCCTGGTACAGGTAGTCGTCGTTTCTCGATCGTGATCAAGGCAATTGAAATGTACAGTCTAGGTATGCTCTCATTAACGTTGTAACGATCGACAGTGGTATGGTATTTACTGACATAAAATATTCTATCGGCAAACATTGACTATCAACAGTGTTAGATGCCGCACAGTGTAGTAAAGGATTGACCGTAGTACGGGAAGTGTGAATAGTTGACTGTAGGTGGCATTCAGCTAATAAAGGTGTTTCTTGGTTGTCAAGTACACGCAATCCCTATCTACAATACAAAAGGATGGGGTAACGAAACTTTATGAAACTTTTTATTTGCCGTTTGGTCACTTGCACGAATCGTTTCTATACTGATCGGTAGTCGGACAAGGAAACGATTTTTTGAAGTAGGTCTTATAATGAAACGTCGTCGTGGAAAGGATAAATTTGAGGTTCGTGTGTACATGTATATACATATATATATATATATATATATATATATATATATATATATATATATATATATATCTATATATATATACCGAGAGCTCGATGAATTGCCATATAGCACCATGCTCCTTCCTGTTGTGGACCCGTGGACCCGGATTAGAAACCTTACTACGCTCGGCAATTAGACGAGAAAATGACCTTTGTTATTATTTATTTTCTAAGTACAACCAACTGAAATAAGTCTGTAAAAAGTAAGCTAGGTGCCACATGTAAATTAAAATTTTAGATGTTGACGTGTCATTCTCAATCCTACTATTCAATTTCTTTTGCACTATTTACTATATCTGCTGGACACCTTTGTACGCCGTCACACGTCGAAAATTCGCTTGTTTCTTTTCGTAGTTAGGGAAACGGTCACCACGACGATGACCGTGATGCAAAATGAAGACACAGTTGCGGAGACGGCTGCCACGACATTTATCTCGTACACATTTGTATAGCAGCTGCCGAAAGTTTGCAATGGATGAGACGGTAACGTCGCGCAGTTGCAACTCCAACTATCATTACCTGAAAAATAAACAAAATTAAATTTGCTATAAAAGGGAAACGCAAAAGTAGCAAACTCTGATTATGTTTCCAATGTTTTGATCTGTTGGTAGACGTATAAGCATATTTTTGAAATTTCTTGATTTTAGTAGTGTCGTTTGCGATGTCATGGGCGACACTTCTTCTTTGCACTTTGCTGACTCCTAGAGGAATTGTTACAATGGAAGATTTCCAGACCGCAGTGAGAGATCTCAAATGTCCCAATTTTTTCATTCGAGCAAACGCTTTTAACGGTCTTTGAGTCCATTCAACAAACTGACCGGTGGGCGGCCATATTCCACTGTAAAACGAGGCACGTCTTATAGGATTTTTCAAGATAATTGACGTAGCGTCTATATCAATGGTTGCATTTGGCGTGCCAGGCGGAGAACTCTAACAAATAAACGATAAAATATAAAACAGAGCGATTACCAAACAAAATATATTTTTCCAAATTTTTACCAGTCTAATTAAGTCCACAGCAATACGAGAGTCTGCCGTCACGCGCCAGTGTATATACTCATAAGACACTAGAAACAGGCGAAGGTGGCATTTAGGTTGTCTTGATTCTCGAGCTAGTAGGATGACAACGGTCTGGTTGCGGTTGGCCGACTCATAAGACGAGAAAAAATGATACTCCGAGCTGCTGTTAGACGTCAACTCACAGCCATAGGTCATGGTGGCATTAGAGGGCTCAATTTGAGCGATTGTGAATCCTCGTCGAAGACGACACAGCTCAAACGAGGCGACTGCCTCTACATAAAAAGTAATGGAAGTTGGCGGCATGATATAATAACGGTGTATAGAGCTGTAGAACGTGTTTGTCGTTTACCTTGTTTGCGAGCACTGAAGAAGGCAAAGAGCACAAGAGACAGTGAATACATGCAAGCTGTCAACACGGCTGTCTCTAGTATGACACTTTAGGCTGCATGGAGACGAAAGCGTATTAGCACTGTCTACCGCCAACGGCGCTTTTGATAAAATCGCATTAACATCAGCACGTGATTTTGACGCACAGTTCGGACACTTGAATTAATGCTTTGTATAGATTTCAAGTACAGTCTGAAATTGGATAGGAACTATTGCCATCTATACCCGTCGCGCATGATCACCGGCCACACTGTATGATATTGCAGTTAACTTTGGATTTCTTAATTAACGGTTAATTTTTACGTTCGTGATTTTATTAGATCGAAATTCGAAGGTCAATTTCAATTACTGGTACGATTCTTGTAATTTAAGATTTGTGGCTGCGTTAGATTCATTAGAATTGTAAATCAGCAGTTTCTAGTACTTTCGCGTAAGCAGACCTTTTGAGACCGTTGCTTTCTGGCACGGGGCGAAAAAGGTCTGTCTACGCGAGACTAAATTCGAGGTAGATTTGAAGCAACTACTTAATTTAATTTATTGTACCGTATAATTGTTGCAGCTAAAAATTAGTAAAATTAATATTGATTATAAAACTTAGTGTAATTAATATTGATTACAATCAATAATTAATCGGGTCAAATAATTTTTCAAGCAGTAAGTGCAATTACGTTACTGAAGCCTGCAATTGTACAGCGTAGGTATTTGCTTTAATTAACATAACCTCTTTAATTAAAGTCATAGAACCAAAAATTAAAATTTGTAGGTTTTTCTCTCTGTAACCGATTCTTCAACTGGATTGTTTTATCCTGACTGGAGAGCTCGGCACAAAGAAACGCGGCTTCAATACTAGCAACTATATTGCATGAACGTAGTCACATGCAACAATTTTACTCAAGAAAACAGCAAATGTAATCATTAATAAATTTTCCTTACATGAATAGTTATTCTTATTAAGTACAATTGCGGTTGTTGAAAAAGTGTATTGCGGTTATCGTTAATTAGGCCAACTGGGACACTGCCATGGTGAATGTAACAACCTCATTTTATTTAAACATTCTACTGAACATGTTAACGAGAAAATGAATATTATTACTATTTGTTTTTCAAGTAAACCTAATTAGATTACGTTTGTGTATTATTAAAAACTGATCTGTATGCCTATCTGACGACGTGTTACGTTCAATTCTCAATCCTACTTTCTACTTAAATATAATTCTGTTGCATCTGATCAATCTAAATTGTCTGAAAATTCCAAGATTGTCCATTCGTGTAAGCGCTCGTGACGACCTTTGCGTCCAGTCCACAAATTGACCGGCTTCACGGCCATATTCCTGTGTAAAAAGAAGCAAGTTTACTGTATTTTTATATTAGCTAATTAGTGGGCATTGAAAAGCTCAACTTGAGCAAATTGTAAATAATCGTCGAAGACGACACAGCTCTAACCAGGGGTTTGTGCCTGAGAATCGATTAGAAATCGAAAATGCTAGAGAGCTAAAGATCGTGTGTTTTCTGTTTACCTTGCTTGCTAAGATTGAAGAAAGTGAAGAATACAACAAATGGTGAATACATGCAAGCGGCTGTCGAGTGTGACGAATTGAGGTTGGAGTCGAAAACATATTAGCACGGGTGAAGGTGACGGCTCTTTTGAAGAATGTGCAGCAACACTCTCACGTGACCGTGACGCAAGGCCACATTATTGGAAAGATCGCTTTACGTATTCAATCATCATCTGAAGGTGGGTGGAAACTATTGTCATTTATTTCATGATAAATGGCCAGACGACTTCTCATACGTATCTAGCTTCGAAGCGGTTGCAAAAGTATGCGATAACTTTTGTGATCTAGAGGCCAATTCCAATCATTGTGACTATTCCAACAAACCACTCAATCGAGAAATAGTGGCTGTCGTAGTTTATTGAAACCATAAACCGACAAGTTCTTAGTAGATCTAAAGCGATTACTTACTTTGAAGTTTCTAATTGTTGATTATTATCGAGAAATCAATTAGCTGATGAAGTCAAGCAACAGAGATTGCGACTACTTCAATTGTGCAGCGTTGTTACTTAGTCTAATCGAGTTATTTAATTTAGAGAAATATACTGCGGATTGAACAGGTCGTTTGGTCGCTCTAGAAGATTCTTAAAAGTGCTTGTTTTATCTTGCTATTCTAAAGCTAGCACAAGGGATTGAATTCAAACCCAAATAAGCAGTCACAACAATGTGACAAAAATAGTACTAGTAATTAGCCGAACACTTTAATAGTAATAATTATTAAACGTAGTAATTAAAGCTGTTGAAAGGTTTAGGTATTTGATAAGCAGTTTCCTATTTTATTCCCTAACATTTTCATTACATTAATTTAGCGTTTTATTTAGTACTTCTAAATTATATATTTAGTTTACGATAAAATTTTTCTCGTAATTTTCTCGGATCACAGTTACTTATTAAAGTGCGGCGGTGTCATCAATGTCAATTGTTGTCTCGGTTGCCAGGCAAAGTTATCACACCTAATTACATATAATGCGGCAGTTTGAATTGTTAGGCATACGACAACGTTTGTGATCGAAGACCAATTCCAAGCATTACGACACAATGAATGAAGACTAGTGGTTTCATTGAAATAGTAAAGCAACAAGTTCGTAGTAGGACTGAAACGATTATTTAAGATAATATACCGCATAATCTTTACAGAGTTCAATCAATAATTAATTGGTTCAAGAGACAAGAAATGTTGTACTACAATTGTGCAGGAAAGTAACTTGATCTGTCTTAGTAACAAAAACAATAGAAAATTTATTTGCATGTTTCTTATTTTATATCCTTGTTTATTATTAACGTTTTGTAACAATTGGTGTCCTTTTAAAACTTTGTATAAGAGACTCTGACTAAAGCAGTGCAGCTTTCACTTTAACGTAACAAATTTGTTCTAGGGTCAGATAATCAAAATGTTGATAAAAAAGATTGTTTTAACTTTTCCAGAAGATTCTTGAAATTACACCTTTTGTTCTCAGCCCAAAGGCAGCACGAGGAAATAACTTCAAAACTAATAAAATACAAGAAAAATGTTGTCTATAGCAATAACCGCTCATTAATGTCTCGCAGTACTTTACCCTATATATTATAAAATTTTATCTTTGTTGGCTTATTGTTTAAACGCACAAATATTACGGTTTCAGTTGTTTGAATTTTACTAAAGTATTAAATCTGTCGATTCATTTTTTGAAAGTAAATATAAATCACTTAATTACAATAATAATACACTAATTAAAAATTCCAGTTTTAGCGGACCGTAGAAAGAGCTACTGTGATAGACTATAACGTCTCGTTCGACTCACATTTTGAAAGGACTGCAGCAGGAAGCGGTACCCTATGTCCGGTCCAAAGGTGATCAGCAATTCCAATGTTAGGCGTGTTTGAATAAGGAGATTTTCACAGACTAAGTACTTCCCACGATGTCATACCAAAAGACCACTGTAAGATAAAGAACAATAATTAACGCATCGGTAGTTTTTTAATATATATGGAAATTAAGGCTTTTCGCGATCGGGAGGCCAGCTAGATGCATGTATGCACTTACACATGCATATTTCGGTCCACGCACTCTCTCTCTCTCTCTCTCTCTCACACACACACACACACACACACACACACGCACGCACGCACGCACACACACACACACACACACACACACACACACACACACACAGAGTAGCTTCTATCATCATAGAGTTTCTGTGCTGCCTTCAATTTCACAAATGTAGTTATGTCCATTGTCCATGTTAATTGTAAAATCATACAAATTTGGTAAAAACACCACAAATTTGCAAATTGATTGTTAGTATTAGTTTCGTAATCTTTAATATATTCAACTATTTCAATTAATTAATTGTATTTAATATTTTTAATATTGTCGTAATACCAAAACCAAATCCAAGGAAGCCAAACTTGTTTTTACACACTATTTTCTGACTAAAATTTCTACTCCAAACAAGACCTAAGGCAAATTTGCAAGATGGCTCAAGGCAAGTGACATCGCCGCAAATATTTTAAACTCTTTGCGGTGCAGTAAGTGCATACATTATTGGAACATGTAATATCTTTTTGACAATGTAATTGTGGTTGTGTTTTATTAGATTTGAAGTCATTCCCTCGTGCTGGCTTTGGGCTGAAAACAAAAGACCCAATTTTAAGAATCTCCTGAAAACCTAAACAAACTTTTTGATTGTCATTTTGGTTTTGTGTTTCTCAAAAAATTAGTTAGAGCAACGATTTGCGTTGATTTACTAGTTTAACACAAATTTTAAAATATTTTGTATTGGCCGTTTAGATAACGTGATTGAATAGTAAGTAAATACGCAGGCAACTCAAGCATAAAATGAGTTTGTAACAAACACCTTTAACAACAACGGTTTGCTAAAATTGAAATTAATAAAGTATTAATTTATAATTAATTTGTTATTGATTTTAACCTAGTAAATATTTTTAGCCATTTTTAAAATTAAACAGATGCTAAAAATGTTTTTAATAAGTCTTTCTCTAAAGCTCGACCTTCTTTCTTTAACAAAAAAATTTGTTGAACATGATGAAATTTGGGCTAACTTTTAGTATAAACAGACTTAAAATTTTATAAAATTTGCTAACACCCTGCTGCGGTCCGAACTGCCTGCTATATCGCGCTTGATTTCAGTAACGTATAAATTGTTAATTATGCTCACATCGAGCACGTTTTCTATAGCGCGCGTTAAACCATACAAATTTTGATTTGCTTTCGCTGGGCTTTTGCATTTCATTTTTAGGAATCCTACATGCGAACAGAATTTGTACAATTCCTGACTATAGGATGCAAGCTATACGTATATCGCTATTGCCGCTTTCGATCAGCGGCGTAAGAAGAGCAAAATGTTTTGGGGGTTCATTATCAATATTAATTTGATCAAACTTATTATTAATCCGTATATGTATATACGTATAGATTTAGAAACTAACAACGTATCGTTTTCGGTACGGTATAATTATGTACATAAAACCATTCAATTAGACTATAAAATAGATGAGCTATAACGCTCATAAAACTTTTGGGTATTGAACCCCCCAACAATCCCCCGTAGCTACGCCATTGCTTCGATCGTTTCAATGACGTATTTTCAGACATATTTACGAATGTAGTAGTTGTAGCACCCCGCTTTTAGTAGAACGCGCGTCATTCGCCATTTACCTTGTGCATACGAGTTGTGATAAGACCCAAAACGACCTACATAAGTTCAAACAATTGTAAGAAGACGTCACAAGAGTTTAGAGTGGCTGCATTGCATCCTTGAATGCTACAGCTCGAATTTCATTCACGCCTAACTTCTAGATGGAATACCGGCTGTTCTCGTTCAATCATCTCTTTGCAAACTTTATAGAAATTTGAACAATTATTTTTGGATGTCACGCCCTCGTTGGAGTTTCTGCTTTGCATTATTGAATTTCTACATCTTGGATCCTATTTACACGAAATTTTGTACAAAACCTCTGAAGAAGAGATCTTTGCTGTTTTTGTTCATACGTTTGACATTTCAAAAATTATGTAAAAATTGACAATTGTCAGATGTCACAAGCAAAAGATTTCATAAATATGATTGAATTGATTTATCATCATCTATCTCTCAAACAAATTTAGAACTTTTTAGGATTAAAAGAAAAATTTGGCAATAATTTTTAAACAATTTTTTAAATGAAGCAGACCATTTTTCTCCGGCGGCCGATCTCGACCTTTCCGCCGAGGAATTCAATCAGTGTTGAAAACACTCTTTTCAACGCGTTAAAATTAGTCTTTACAACAAGATATGTGCTGGAAAGACTATTGTTAACACCGACTGATTTCTTCATAGCACATGGACCTCCGATGCTAGCAATTGTTTTCTAGGTTGTTAGATGATTAGTCACCAAGACAATAACAGTACATAGTACACAATGTTCAAACATTTTGTTTCGTTGAGTCTGAGAAATTTTAGCCTTCATTTACTATGTTTTCTGTATAAGCAAAATAGAAGATCACACCCCACGATTCTTCCTAATAAACTATAGTAACTGGTTTCCTTTTCCTTACGCTTGCTTCCGCGGTCATAAAGATTTGAACTGCGATTGAATTGCCTCAGTACGTATTTAGACTTGCAATTGCAAATCTTCATTTCAACTACTCGTGCAAAGATTTTTCTATGCTTCTTGTTCAAACTAATATCTCTTGACTGAAGGCCAGTTGTGTGACGGCTCACCTGTGTCACGGCTCACTGCAAGTGTACAGAGTTTAGCTAGAGGAGGTAAACTTTTTGTGGCGTGTCATTAATTCGAGGTGCGATCGACTATCGAAGTAGAAACTCTAACATTGACATAGCGCCGTCTATATATATATATATATATATATATATATATATATATATATATATATATATATGCTAGCAGTTGTTTAGGTACAGGGGGTTTTAATTAAGCGTATTCGCACTGATATAGAACAGGTTACTAGGTTCCCAATGCCTTAATTCCAGCTTTGTATCTGAAGTACTTTCGATGGAAAACCAAATTCTCGGCTGGAGACACAGACGATCTAGAGCTGCTTGACATTATTAACATTACAGACAAAACTTTTATCTAAATATCTATCTGTCTGTGACACCGGTAATTAGTCTGATGAGGAGATGAATATTTCACTTGCTCATCCCTGGAATAAAGCGGGTGTCATTCATTGTGCCAAACTGAATTGATATTGATTCACTGCAAAGGAAAGAGAAGAAATAAAAATTATAAATACGACAGTGAGATTTTTCAGGAGATAATGCATTCAAATGCATACCTGTAGTGTTTGAGCACTTTGGCACCTGGGGACTTGCAGCTGACGGTCTGCTGAACAAATTGTCATTATGTCTAAAGATTAAGAGGGAAAGAACAACTCCGATGACTTCAAGACCTACTGGAGACTTAGGTTATCCGTTACACTGCATAAACCTACTGCTTGTGTGATCATAAAAAAGTTGAACATTCTAGAAGGTCGTTATTTTTTAGTTGATGAACTCAGGCGTGTCCAGGCGAGCCTACATTAATTATATATATATATATATATATATATATATATATATATATATATATACAAAGAGAGTGTGGAATATATAATATATATCTGTACCAAAAAATTACGTGATAACTAATACTATATATTTATATATGTCATTGATATATATATATATATATATATATATATATATATATATATATATATATATATATATATATATATCAATCACATATATAAATATATAGTATTAGTTATCACGTAATTTTTTGGTACAGATATATATTATATATATTCCACACTCTCTTTGTTTCTGACTCTTCCGGTAGGATCGTGCACTGCCACATGCATGTGAGTGAACGCTATTTAGTGGCCTGAGACGCCTCAAAACTTGAAGCAGAACATCACTAGGAAAGGACTGGACTAGATGGCTTGCGCCTTCCCAAGACATTTATAGGGACCATCCACTCATCTCTCAGCTAAACCGGTGTACTAGCGGATTTCGTCCCCTCGTGATAAATGTGCGATTAGGTCCTACTCGGACCACACACGCGTCGCGACTTAGTCCCCCTACGCTGATTTGGTCCGCCAACGTAAAGTTAAATACGACTACATTACATATTCTGCGCCGTATTTTCTCGTCTCGAGAACATCTACTGCATAACAGCACCTCATTGGACCTATATCCGCAAACGGACGCTAGCTGATTTGGTCCTGGGGGGGGGGGCTTTTGTACGCGGGGGAACCAAATCCGCTGCAACATCGGCCCCTTTCAATGATGTGTTCAAAAAGTCACTCTGCAGAATAATCGCACTGGCGTTCGACCTCAGTCGAGAAGAAACATCACAAAACTAAACCAAGTAGCAGTAATTATACTTTTCTAGATACACACAATGACACGTACGATCTCATTTAGTCTTTGAATAACAGAATAGATGTTATTGCCGTCTTATGATGAAGACTATATCTTACCAGTATAAACACATGTCTCGCCTCCTCTATTTTTTAGGTCTGGCTTCGGCCCTGCGAGTAGGCAACTTTATCAGTAAGAAATGTTATGTGCCATTTTTAATAAATTATGCAAAACTTAGTTATAAAGAGAAATACTGTATCAGTATTCTGTGAGGTTAATGCACATGACATATCAAAGTTCTCCTAAAACTGACTCAATATGGTTTCTCGTAACTATACCCATGGTAGGTCTCACCTAAAATGCGAATCTACAAGACTACATACTAGAATATACACGATTAATTAATTAAACATTGTCGCTTGAGTCATGAAAACTCTACCCGCACTATACCCCTGGTAAAGTGCAAGTACAACCCTGTATGTATATACATTGATATATTATTAGTTTTACAGACAAACAGACGAATTACTTTAGTATCATTTGATCGAGGCACTGACATCGAGATCTGTACATGTAGTGACGAGCCCGCTTGTGCTACGTGGAAACATGTAATATAACGTCTGTTTGCATTATGATTTACGTGTTACAAACCAATGAACTTGTGGTCTACCGCACTCGGCTGTATGATAATGCAAAAGAGTTTACATTTAGTTCGATAATGAGAGACTTGCAAACGTCAGTTTTAGTTGTAATAGCGTTCGATTCTCTTCTAGTGTACGCTAGTGAAGTTTAGAATATACAAAAATCATGAATGGCAAAGGGATATATATATATATATATATATATATATATATATATATATATATATATATATATAATACACAATCTATGCAAAATCGTTTTATAGTAGAATTTGTTGTGTTTGTCAGTTCTGTTGTTGCATGAGTTGTGTAGAATGTAAACAGTCAGTCAGCCAGCCAGACATAGAGACCTTTGAATAAATTTTACCACTATATGTTTTTAGTTGTTGTGGCTACTAACAAATCTCGTGACTTTACAAAGTGCCGTTTCTTACTGCTTATAACTGAAATATCGTGGATATGCTCAATGTTAATGCAAATAACTCAATTGATTCTGACCTTACTACTCTGCAATATGTTCAAACCAACTATATCTGGACAAGCAGATTTTTCACTGTTTGTTTTAGGTCAACACTTTCTCTGTCACACAATTGGAGAAGCTGTGCAATAGTTTTGGGTATATGGACCGGACTCCATTTGTGTAGCATCATTCTGACTAATTCGGTCGGTTCGTCGGTTTTCATTAGCATTCTCGGATCAACCATATCCCTGATCTCTCTAATACTGTATTCCAAAACTTCTGCTAACTCCTTCCATCTGCAGCAAATCACTGGAGTAACAGAATTAATGACATCTAAATCGACAATTGGATATGAATCTTGTGAGAAATAACACGATGACCAAGATGCTAATATGTAAAATATAAATTAATAAATGAGATTGTAGAAGTCAGTATATATACAGTGTTGACTTACTGAAACGGGGAAGCACCCTTGTTGCTCTGCATTGTCTTTCATACTAAAACAGACTCAATACATAAAGATTATATAAATACAAATAGTTGATAGGAAACATACAATTTCACGAGTCATTTCGTAAAAATCTTCCCAATTTTCTAATTTATTGTAAACGAATGCATCGAATTCTCTTGGTTTCCTGACTAACGCTCCCTGCTGCAACAAAGGAACTATATATTCCACTTTGCAATCGCCGACGACAACGTCAGATTTGAATTCAGTTGGCTTTGCATCTTGGACTCGAAGTTCGTCGTCTCCTTCAAGCATGTAAGGGAGATATGTGTGAGACTGATCAGCAAACTGAGACTCGTCCTTGATTTGGGGATTTTCTTTTTCTAGTGAAAATTTGATGCCATCGCGTGGTACATTCACTCTAACGGCAAGAGGCCGCTGTAATAGTCTAACTCTTCTGCTCTTTGTTGTTGGACCCCAATTGACTAGATGCTTTCCAGTTCCAACGTCGTATCTATGACGGATTGCGTGGGTTATGGATGCACCGTTCGTACAGCGGACTATCTTGAAGTTCATCGGACTGCTGCAGTATTGACTTCCGATTACTGCATAGTCAATTCTTCTAAACGGAATTGAACGTTCTGGAAAACAGGTGTACGTTTTATCCGCCAGATATTCGTACACAACGACATAAACGGTGGCAATAGAAATACGGTCAAGATGAAGAATGATTTTCTTCGACTTTTTAACATACCTAGCCTGACACTCATGCCAACCACCTAACCAGTTTATCCCGTCTTCATTCATAATGATGTTTTCCAAAAGTAGAATTCGCCCTTTGTAACACTTGGGAAAAGAGGGATCATTTTCAAAAGTATGCGGTATCATTAGTTGAGCGTTTTTCTTCAACTCAATGTTTGGTTCAGTGCAAACTGTAATGAAAGGACTAACAACAACACGTTTGCAAGCTGACAGGCGGTCACAACGTGGTATATTCTCGCACGGTCGCACAAAACGGTCCGAATGAAGCATTGTTTCACTAAACAATACGTGAACATGAACTTTTGGAATTCGTTTACTTGTTGACCTGGGCGGCCGAGGTGATAATTGGAGTGTAGGCGGCGTCCCAGTTTCGTGAATAGCGATAAAAGTGTCTTTGTCCAATGCATTGAAATGAATTGTTAAGCGAGCTCCGGCTTCACTAGAGATAACTAAATGTTGATAAAGAAATTATAAATTACGTTTCGTAGTACATTTGGTTTCAAAAATTCGGTACTCACTTCTCGTGTAGATATTAGTTTCTGTAAAGCGATACACTAATGCTGCACCGGAAAGAACCGAGAGATTACAGCTAGAGTTTCTCTGATCTCTTGACTTTGTTGTCACCAGCATCACTGGGACTATTGACAAATACATCTATTACGACCAAACATTTATAATATTATCTTGGCAATATAAATGCATATGAATAAATAGAAAACAATACATATGATACTTTGTTATGCTAATGCAAAGAGTAGAATGACATAAATCTTGTAAACAAAAATAATTGCATAAGTTTACAAAGTATTACATGCATACACTGACCTTTACATGAAGTCAAATATTTCAAAATTTTGTCATCATCACACCTTGAGTACATATCGGGTCGTCCTCCTTTGTCGTCCAGTACTGTAACTTCTGCTCCGGCTTCGACAAGAATTGTGACTGCATCAAGACAACCAGAATTAGCCGCTATGTGAAGCGGTGCTAAACCCATATATCCCTTGCTGTTGACATCTGTTCCGGGAACAGCCACTAGACATCTCAGTATCTTCAATGCTGCCACCTTTGACATAGAGGCAGGACCGTCTTGTGGAATTGAAAGGCACACTCTATGCAATGCAGCGAGACCTTGATCATCTATTGCGTTGATATCGACACCGTACTGTACTAGGTGTTGAACTGATTTCGTTGCTTGTTGGTCGATTGCAACGGACAGCATCGTGAATCTGCTTCCTGCTATCTCAACTGTACCATTCGGGTCTTCCAAGTGATCTAGCAACATCTTAACTATCTGTTCGTGGTCTTTCATAACTGCTAACAGCATTGCAGTAGTAAATCGGTGATCGTCATAAGCAATTTTAGTCAAATCTGCGCCTTGGTTTAGAAGCACACTGGCAGCATGAACGGCATTCAAATCAGCAGCTACCATAAGGGCTGTTACTCCTCTTTCGCTAGTCTCATCAACGTCAAAAGGAAGCTGGGGAACTGGTCGGATATGCTTCGTTTTTGCAAAGGAGACCGCGTCTGGTTCGTAGTACCCAATCGTCAGATACTTTGCAGATAAATAGTTTTGTCGAAGACGGCGACGTTCTTCGTAAACATGAAACATATCTTCCACTACAGATTTCAAACCCGTCATCACATCCATACCGGTGTAGCCGGTCGAGAAAGAAAATGACTGGTCAGTCAAATCGCTAAGCGCATGCGTAATCTTTGCAGTCCACGTGTTAGATGCGCAAAGGTAAGTATTTTTCTACGACACAGGCGGTATTGTCGGTATACATATGAGCGATCAAGACAATAAAGGTATGCAGCAAAGCAAACGAAGAAAACTATGAGAGTGGATAAACCCTGCCACTGAGCTTTGTAAAGCACATTTGCAAATTGTGCGTCAAAAGGATTCAGGTGAGAAACAAAAGTCGAGAGAGTTGGAGGAAGCAAGCACACGAGCATAGATTAACAACGTATGGGTCGCATTTATCGTTTGTGTTAAAAATGAGCACATCGTTGATTACGCTTTTAAAAATGTAGACTGTAGTGAGTTTCATTTTGCATCGAGTTGTCAAGTTCAATAATTTTAAAACCTTTTTGTGTAATAAGAAGCAGATGTAGAAATTGCATAAATGATAGAAACAAGATCTATAGATATTGTGAACCAAAACCAGCTATCATCATTGAATCCTTTCAACCCACTGTAAACAGGTAAAATATAGATAATGTGGGTTGGAAGGATTTATGATGATGTCTGCTTTTGGTTCATTTAAATACTAGAATTTCTAAAACGTTTCTCTAAATAGGAAAATTAAAGTAGGGATTATATAAAAAGTAATAGCAGCAATTTCTTGATAATATCAACCAAAGCCAGACATCATTATTGAATCCTTCTAACTCGGTAAATGTAAAATGTGTTCAATATTTACTTGCAATAATACCTTAATCAATTCACTCCTTAGTCATGTCATTCCTATATTGACTGAAGGTTGCTGCGCATAAAATCCAGCAGTCAAAATTAAAGATTAACACATAATGGATATGCGTTGTAAATGTTAGGTACTCATGTAAATTGTTATGTGTAAGTAATTACTTGTCATTTTTGCTGCTGTATGCGACATAGATCGCAAAATATTTTATACAATACCTGACAATGGCAAACACAATCGAATTACACAGCTTTCGTAAAATTCTTTCATCAACGATTTGCCTAGTTAGCTAGAGTTGATTAGTGCTTCTTCCCCATTGTCTCTGTTTGCCAGACAATCAATCGCCAATACTGCTCCGTGATTTGCCCGAACTGTGCATTAGTGTTGATGGCGGGTCGTTGGATCAAATCTGCTTCCAAGTTTTTCTGTGATATCTATACCTATAGCGTGCAAAAAGAGGTAGCCGTGGAGAAGAAGAAGAAGAAACAAGAACAAGGAAAATTAGCGTGACTGCATGTTTTGTAGACAGAGACGTAGCCGCCAGTCCAGTTGATCTGGTTTCAACCGGATCTTTTCAATGTTAGGTACATTCACCAACGGACCATTCCCAGGAACTTCCGAAATAGGTCATAGCTGATTAAATAAATTCTATTCCAGCCTCATATCAATTAAGTGCATGCAGACGCGCAGACTAAAACGTGTACAGCTCGTAGACCTGTTCATTCGGGTTTTAGAATAGTGGATAGTAAGTGGAACCACATGATGTTGCTTCTGTCGCCTTCCTCTAAAGCCTCATTACCCTCTGAACTTTTTGTTTCCTGCGATATTCTTCTGAGAGTCTAGAAATTACCCATGTTTTGCATCGTACTCCAATGCATAGACTTTTCGTTTTCTAAGAGACCCTTCCGAGACTCTATGAATTAACCCTGTGCTGCATCGACTCTGCACAGACCCAGCCAACGTACTAATATCTGGTTTTATAGGACTTCAGTGACGCTTAAGACGTTGCATTATGCAACTACATTACTGTGTAACACAAGAAATACTGATCTTTTTGTCTGTCTTCGCGTGCGCGTCCCTGCGTCAACCGGACCAATTCTTAATTGCTCGCAGCGTCTATGTTAGATGATCGGTGATAAAAATAGAACATTTTACGCAGCGTACAGTACAAACAGACCATTGAATTGATTTTGAGAAATTTTAGCCTGTATTTACTATTATTCTACTTGACCACGTCCACAACACTCTCTCTAGCAAGGGGTAACCTCCAGGTTCCAAAGTGTTCAAATATGAGAGGGGTGAAGTCGAGGCTTGATGTACTGCAAGAAATGTGTTGCTTCTCATATTTGTCTCTCTTCCTTTTCTCTTCAATCTTGCTGCAGCAAACCCATCTTCTAAGCCAAAGCATATCTTGGCTGAAAAGGTGTGCCGTTGCTACATCAAGATAATAGCTGCACCCAGAATCATACACAACTACTGTGTATATGTGAGGTCTATTTTAGTCTGTTTGTTTGTGTATTTGTCTGTTTCTCTGTGTCTGTCTGCAAATGGTAGTATACCGCATAACAGGCTATATCTGATATTTCTGCAAATTCTGTGCAAATTTTCTGATTTTGTTGGTTGGATTAGTTTCTTTTTGATATGCTGTGTTCAGACCGTTCATAGATGAGGTTATTGTTGGCAAAGTGCGAAGTTCAAGACCAGAAGGAGTTAACCGTCAGTCAACATATGATTCTGTTTTGTTAACGTTGATCTAGTTATGTTGTATTGCGTTGTTTAGTCGTGTCTCTTGGGTTTTTTATGATATCCTTATACCGGCAGACTCATTTCAACATCCATCTCGATTGTAAGGCAATTGCCATAGTATTTTGGTAAAACATGTTGCATTACAGGAAAGGAAACTTGCCGCAGATAATATCTGTTTTAAAAGGTTACGAAACTACTTGGTTTCAAAATTGGTGGCTTTGTGGTGCTTTTGCAGGCATTATACATGTCGGCAACCCTTTTTATTATATTTAATAAGATGATTAGTAAAAAATGATAAAAATTTAAAATTTAAAATTACAATTATAATGTACAGGATAATTATTAAATATAAAAAATTTAATAATCGACACATGTTAAATAGCCGCTTATTTCAAAAATTGAAAATAAGATAACCAAATATAAATTGAATGGCTGATATTACAATGCAAAAATTGAATGACCCAATCACCTCTGACCCTCAATGACATTAAAATTTTCACTTTGTGTCTTGATAGTTAGTGTAGATGATTGATTTTTACCTGTCAAGTTGGATTGGATTCTGTTATTATTGGCTTTATGGTCTCCTCTGTCAGCATTCTGCACTGTCATAAAACTGACCGGACAACTATTACACTAGTTTGGCCACAAGTTGGTTTGTTTGTGTATTATGCTTAGACACAAGTTGTTATTAGTGCCAACATTAGTTATCACTTAAAATTGAACATTGAAATCTGCCATAAGGAGTGTGTGCGTATGTAAGTCTGTACAATTATTGGCAAATGGTTATTGAGATTTCAAATTTTGTGCGTATTCTATATCTCAAGCATGTCTTGTTAGAACATTTGTAGTTGTAGAATTAACTGCATGCTTGCTGTTTTTCACGCCCTCTGTAAGTCTGCACTGTTGGCTATTGTTAGTGACCAATCAGAGCAAGTTTGGATTTGGGAATATGAGACCGAAGATGGTTGTCACGACCTCTACATGGACGTCAAAAAAGGCGTAAGATTTCGAGTTGCAGAAGAAATTTTTTTCGACGTTTCTCCATTGGCTCAAGAAGCTAACGAAGCAGCAGAAAAGGAAAACAAGAACGAGAGTTGAGGCAATCACCATACACCATAATAGTAAGTAGGCATTTGATGACCAGGTAATATTCATATAATAGAATTGACTGGTCGATATATTTTGCTTAAAAGGATCAGTCACTGGACCCGGATTGCAACTAATTGAATGGTGGCAGATCTAGTCCAAGGTAATATGTACCTGACCTTCTTTATGGAGTTGATATTTACAATTATTGAACAATTTGTCTGACAGTTACTGTTTTATATATAACAAAACTAGTGAAGAGTTAGTGTACCAAGAGCTCTACAATGTAGATCATGGATTCAGTAGAAGCTCTGTCGTGAAAATTATTGAAACAATTTTTGAAAACTTGATCAAGAGTTTAGCAAACTTTGCATAAGTGATAGCTACCAACACATTAGAAAAGCAGACATAAGAAGAGTGATAGTAACATGGCAGACTTTTGAATGAGATTACAACACTCACCGAATGACATTTTGTTGTAAATATCATGAATGTTGTCAATTAGAAATAAGCACCCAATTAATACAAGATTTCTTACCGGGTACAATGTATATTTTATGTATGTAATACCGTCTTAGTCGTCATGTTAACATCAAGACCAGCACCATCGATATAGATGATATTGATTGTGACACTATACAGTAATTTACTACAGATGATATAGTATAGAAGAGAAGTAGGACATGGTCCATTCGCAAATCGCATGGAACGCTACGACCAGACCGATTTCGTTATACGTAACAACCAGATCAAAGGTGAACCGCCAATCAAATCCGAAAAACGTTCAAGAAAGAGTTTCTTACCAGAACAGTGTACTTCATCAGATCTTGTTGGAAAGAAACAAAGGAGCTTATCTGTCTGCAACTGCTGTAATGCGAAATCAATGGCTTTCTCGCGACAGTGTATACGGGAACGTAAAATACGTCTTTGAAGTCTCGTGTGTTGCGGTCCCTTACAACCAATAAGCTAGAGTCTAGATTCCTAGTGTCTAGTTTAATATTCACGTTGTTAGAAAACAGGGGAAATGAAAGAACACACCGTGGACATCTGGTGACCATACGTTGACGGAACTTGCAAATCATCAAAACTGACACTTTGAAACATTTTACCTCTCGGTCTACCGGGTCTACGGTATTCTAGCAACTTTTAATCACGTGAGTAGTTAGCAGTAGTCGTTTCAAAGTAAATTGAAGTCTAAATTTGTAATACATCGCTACAAGTCGGTCGTATAGTTCTTGAAATGGCTCATAAAGCTGTGAACATGCAACATCAGTTACTAGTTGATTGAACTAATCATATAGTAGGCAATGTTGGGACTACTATTTCTAAGTTTCAAGCAATCAGTATAGCTCTGCAACAAAAGATATGCGCAACATCCATATATGTTACCATCGCACAATCTGTATATTGCAAAAAAATTCGAAATCTAACAGTCAAGGCATGGGCAACCATGTCTTTATACCCTCATAGATACGCTAGACTATTGCACGTCTCGAATCCCACGTAGTGCTTCAGTCTGCGAGGCAATGGTAACTTGTCGACGTCTTTCCGAGCAACAAGAAGCGTTATTGCTATCCTACACCACTCCTGCAACGAAAACACTAACAAATACTTTAGTCTCAGAGTGATTCATGAAAATAGATGCGTTTCTCACCACTAGGACGAATGATTCTCGCTTTCATTTTAGAGACAGGGTAGCCAGACAAAGGATTCGTGTACATGTATAAGGAATCGAGCATCATCGGATAAGACACGTACACGGTCTCATCGGCGATACGAAAGTGAATTCGCTTTGCGACATCATACATGATCCCAATTCGTTGTGCATTAGACAAACAGAGTCGCTGGTAGAGACGTCCACAATATAAAGTGAGCGAATGGCATAGTCGAAATTCACACATTGCTTCTTTAGTGCACTGATCTCTAGGCCAGGTTTGATCCATTTGTGTAAAATGATGAGGCTCTGCTTTCATGTTTGTAAGTCCGATGTGTAGACGGATAAGTCTGTCGCTCTCTAGTTTAGTGTCGACTTCGAATTTCTCGTAAGGTTTTGTATGTAGACTAGCGAAAGGTACTGCAGCTCCTGTACATACTAATACAATAGGTGTCATAAAGCAACCCGTGCAGGAACAATACGTTTCGAGAGTTGTCCAATCTTCTTTTCTGTAACGTGAACGAGACGTCTCTTGAGCATCTGAACTGTTATTGGCTGATAGACAATGCATTTCCTTGCAGACTTTTCCTGTGTTGTTTTCCTTGAGATTCTCGTTTTCTGATTCCACAAATGTTAGAAGAAACTCTTGATCCAATGTGATGCTGCAATGAATGGTAGAGGTTCACGGAGAGGAAGACCGGACGTTCTAGGTCTGTATGTACTCGTATGAGGGCGGGACTACGTTACATCGATGGCAACACTTCTTTGTTGTTCTCGAGACGCCTTGCCATTGCTACATTGTTGGAGTAGAGTGACTGCTATACAAGTAAAGACATTTGGAAGATTCGCACTCGCAGAGCTTTGTAAAAACTTTGTCGAGCAAAGTCAACTTTTCGCCTTTGCTCGTAGGCAGACTTTAAACGTGGTCCACCACAGGACATAATAACACGTGGAGAAACACATGGCGAAGCACGTGCAAGTAAAAAGTGCATTGGGAACAAAACTATAGCGTATACACGACACTCTTTTGCAGCACTGTAATAACATTCGTTTTTTGTTAGCAAGACGCACGTTATAGATACATTAGTTAGCACATGTCTTATTCTAAATTAATTAATTAATTGCACAGAAAATTCTAGACAAACTCTCAACTACAAAGTTTTTCCATGGATATATACGCACTCATGTCTACATTAATAAAAATGTGCTCACCCTTGAACACAATACGATATATCCGACACAATCAGATGTTGGTCTATAATCGTTTCTTGTCGTCTTTTGTTTCTCGCATGACCCGTTTTGACAAACAATTTTTCAGATAAGCTTACAAAGCCCTCTGACAGCATTTATCCATAGTTTCTTTTCGTTTGTTTTGCCGTAGCTTACTTGTCTTGATCGCTCACATGTATACCGACAATAACGCCGATGTCGTGTAAGAATCGTCCCTAAGGAGTTCTTTGTGCAATTTATGTGTGAGAAATTGAGTTCGACGACGTTATCAATGAATGTTACAAAACGGGTTTTTTGCATTTGCTAACGTATTTTTAATTAATAATACCACATTGTGTCACTCGTTTGGCTCTTAGACACGTTTGTGCAGCTGCAACAAGGGGCGGATTTGACATTGTTTCTGCTGTGATTGTCTAGATGTGACTGTGAAGAGGTTTTGTGGGCCAGTAGCTAAGACTCGTACCGGGATAGTATAATTGGTTAATCCACTATATATTTCGTAATTGATGAACAGCGTCATAAAGCGTGTTCACACCGGGTGTAATCATAATTAGTTTGGCGTTAGTGCACTAACGCCAGTCGTTCACACTGGTCCTAATCATGATTAGAGTAACACCATTCTAACGCCATAAAGAGTAGTATTACAACCGCATTAGTGACGTCAGTGGTTGCACGTGACTTCGGCACATGAGGTAGTGTAGAAGAAGAGCATGCCAACAATGTTTCTGATGTGGTGTTGTATGTTAAAGTACAAACGCAGTAACAACATGGCGACCTACACGGAAGCGCAGGCAGATGTATACTACAGTACATGCTTGCTTGTACATGTGATAGCTTCCTGCCGTCCCTGAATGAGCTCCCATAGAAAGCAAACTAAATGTTTCCCTCTTCGAAACCTAAAGCAATGGCTTCGTCAATTGATCAATTGATCAAGGTAGAGCATCGCCGCTCCCGCGCAAAACAACGCCGAATTTCACTTGTTACATAAAAAACAACTAACGAACTCAAAACATAGCCATACCATTCAGCAACAACACCCCGAAAGCAGTCCTTCTAATTTAGACAACGCGAAGAGCTTTAGGAAGTCGAAGAAGACTCGTCTGGACAGCCGGTGCGACTCCAAGCAGTCGGTTTCTTCGTCAAATTGCGCCGCCATTCTGGAACATACGGGAGTTCTAAAGGATTACTTGGGTAGAGCGAAGTCCCGGCTATCATCTGTGACGTCGTGCATGCATTCGTTGTAACCGGATATATTTTATACTAGTATACATGGCCCGTCCTTCGTACGGGCAAGATACTGTAGTGTAAAGTTAGGTCTGAGGACACGTCACGTGCATCTTTGTTGCGAGGTCCCGGATGGGCTAAATGAATTCGAATCTTGCTCTTCGCGGATAGAAATCGACACACTCCCCGTGTAGCGCTTGCTGCAGAAACGTGTAGGTTGGATTCGGTGCAAATGCAATCAGAATTTGGAGAGAAACGAAAGCGATAGAAGAGTAAGTTTCGTCGGCAAGAGATATTCGATTGCTCGAAGCTTTGCGAAGGACGACGATGCATACGTTCTACACGGGACTGGTGTGGTCGTGTGTTCGAATGAACCGGAATGTGTAGCGTTTGCGTCATCGAGAAATTTTAGGCTGGGGTCGACCCCTCGAGAGGAGACCCGGTGCATATTTTCTTAATTGTTTCACGTAAACTTTCCCCTGTGTGCGCCGAGTGTGCGTGCCAATTTCGGTTGCGAACGGACAAAAGACGTGGCCGCCAAACGCGAACACACACACACACACACACACACACACACACACACACACACACACACACACACACACACACGAGACAATTTGAGCTTTATATATTAGATTATTTATTGAAAATTTTGCACAGTAGTGCTATGCGCATAATATGGGTGTGGTGTTAGCTCCGCCCGCCATTGTCCCTAGCGACAGCGAATGAGCATTCAGCATATAATTTGTCGCATGTGTGTTTCAATAGCTCCGCCTGGATATTTGTGTGGCGACCAATCAACAGTTGCTATATAATTGATTAGTCTCAGTGATTGGTTCCGACGTTCGACATCGAAAGAGCTCAAATCCAACCGTTATTACTTTCGAAAACCGTTCGGCGACCTGTTTCTTCCGTCTGTGAACGGTTTTTGGCCAAGCGACCGTTTTGGGAGACGCGTCAGCGTGAACAACTCGATTCGAGCAGACTCGCCTACCGTAATTCACGTTTCCCCGCTCGTAATCCGTTCGTTTATGGGTTTGACTTTGTCTGTAGGTTGATTGAAACGTTATTGAGAGGATAGACGATTGTTGGGGACGTTTGCGACTGATAATGAGAGACAGGAAGAGGTCTGGTTCGTGTAGCGGCGAATTCACGGCGTGACATTGAACTAGATTGCTAAATTGTTGCATTTGAGATTGTTCTTGGTACTTCTAATAAAGTAAGAAAGATGTAGAAACATGTGCAGTGTGTTGAGGATGTTGGCTGACTAGCTAGATTGCAGTTTAGAGCAATTTAGAGCAGCCAGACGTTAGTAATTAGAGTCATGTGTCATATGGTTGCCGTGAAACGTCCCCTGTAGCGACATGTTCTTGCAGATTTCTCAACAAAGCGCTCGCAAACAGCCACGGAACTACATCTCCATGAAAGCAACAAAGTGTATAACGCATGTTCACGTGTAGACCGTTCCCATCGAACAATCACCCAGAATCGGTGTCAACTGATCAATCAGGGTCGTCAGAGTCACTTAGATTTGTCCGTTTGGCAATCGGTTTACCCAACTGTCTTCAAATACAACGTTCTACCATCCTGCCGAGTTACAACCGGTTTGAGCGAAGTCGTGATCGACCTTCAAGAGAATAACGGCTACCTCGAAAGCCTAGCAACGCGTAGTTTGGCAAAAAACGAGCCCACGAGTAGAAAGGGCATACGTAGACATGTTCACAGCCGGGGTTTGAGCTCGAAAAGAGAGCGGAGTTCAAAAAACATTGCGGTAAGGTGAGGTGTGACATGCGTGGGAGCGGCGTATATCTACCTTCATGAATTGAGGACGAGTTCTTGCCAGAAATGACGGAATGATACTGTCGAGGCTAATTACACTCGCGTGCCCACATGACTTACTAGTTAGCGGTGTGAACGCGCTTGCGCTAATGTTGGCCCAATCATATTTAGCCTAATCATAGTTGTCCAGATGTTGGTGTGAACACACTCATTAACTGACGGATTTGTTTGCTTCTAAATTGTATATTTGAAATACAAAATTATAAATTAACTATTTTTGAAAAATGGGCTAAACATTTTATTGGTAATAAAAGTAAAAACAAAAATTTTTAATTTATACATTTTTTCATCAATAACAGTATTTTAAAAATATATATTTACTCAATCTTAATTTATCTTAATTTCTCTACTTTACGGCTAATTTGGGCATGGATATTTTTTACAACTACAGAATTATGACATTATTACATGTGTGTGGATTTTAGTTAGAGATAATGGTATAGATTGAAATCGGAGTGCGCTGCTTATCTTTGAGCATGTTGACGATGGACTGCAAAGCTCTACGCATACGCTTAGCCATTTGACTGGCCAGTCATTTTGCTTTCCAACCGGCCACACCACTGAGGGCGGATTTTATATCTGTTGCGGAAAATATGTTTGATGTTTGCAAGAGCGTCTCCGTCTTTACATCTATTTGCCTGCAAAGAATCTGAGGATTGGGAATGCAACGAGCCAGACTCGGTCTTCTTTGTAAAAACGAAGCATGCAAATCCGACCAGTTTCCCAACTTATGTATACTTTGAACGTTGATGAGATTAGGGAAAGAGCAGTGTAACAGCCCTAAAGTATAGCTGCTGATTTGAATGCTGCCAGTGCATTTCTAAACCAAGGCGCAGATTTGACGAAAATTGCTTACAATCAACGATTTAGCACTGCAATGCGGTTAGCAGTTTGGAAAGACCATGACCCCGTTGCTAGATCACTTGGAAGGAAGACCCGAATGGTACAATTTGAGATAGAAGGAATAAGCTTAGCGATTCTTTCGGTTGCAATCGACAGACAAGCAACAAAATCAGTTTTTAACACTTTGTTCAGTACGGTGTCGATGTCAATGCGATCGATAATTAAGGTTTTGCTGCATTGCATAGAGGGTGCCTTCACAAGACGACTCTGACTCTACTTCAAAAGATTCAGCATTGACGATGCTCAAATGTCTAGTGGCTGTGCCCGGAAGAGATGTCAACATTAAAGATATATTGGTTTAGCACCTCTTCACATTGCAGCATTGCAGGTAATACTTGTTGTCTTGATGCGGTCACAATTCTTGTCGAAGACGGAGCAGAAGTTACAGTACGGGACGAAAAAGTTGGACGACCCGATATGTACTCAATGTGTGCGTATCACAAAATTTAAATATTTGTCTTCAATGTAAGTTCAGTGGAAGCATTTGCTATTTGATAGATATAGGACGTTCTAGGTCTGTATGTACTCGTATGAGGGCAGCACGACGTTACATTGATATCAACACTTATTTGTTCTCGACACGCCTTGTCGTTGCTACATTGTTGAAGTAGAGTGACAGACTCATACTGTTTATACAAGTGACGACATTTGGAAGATTCACAGAGCTTTTGTAAGAAAAATTGTTGAGCAAAGTCAACTTTTCGCCTTGCTCTTAGGCAGACTGTTCACGTGGTCCACCACATGAAATGATACATATGCCACGTGGAGAAACACGTGGCAAAGCACGTGCAAGTAAAAAAGTGCATTGGAAACCAGGCTAGCTTATACACGACACTCTTTTGCAGCACAGCACTAACATGCGTATAAATATGTTATTTGCTAGCAAGACGCACGCTATAGATACATTAGTTAGCACATGTTTTATAAAAAATTAATTAATTAATAATTACACAGAAAATCCTAGACAAAATATCAACTACAACGTTTGTCCATGGATATATATATATATATATATATATATATATATATATATATATATATATATATATATATTTACTCATGTCTACATTACAAAAACAATGTGCTCATCTTTGAACACAATACGATAAATCCAACATAACCAGTTGTTAGTCTTTGAATGTTTCTTGTCGTCTTTGTTTCTATAACAATTTATCAGCTCAGCTTACAAGGCTGTGTGACATCTTTATTCATAGTTTCCTTTCGTTTTGTTTTGCCTTAGTTTGCTTGTCTTGATCATTCACATGTATACCAATAATTTCGCCGCTGTCGTGTAAGTTCTTTGTGAAATTTAGCTGTGAGAAATTGAGTTCGACAACGTGGTCAATGAGTGTTACAAAACTTATTTTTGCATGTGCTAACGTATTTTTAATTAATAAAACCGCATTGTGTCAATCGTTTTGCTCTTAGAAACATTGTTCAGCTGCAACAAGGACCGGCTTTGACATTTTTACTGCTGTGATTGTCTAGATGTAATTGTGAGAGGCTTTGTGGGCCAGTAGCTAAGACTCGTACCGGTATAGTATAATAATTATTCGTTAATCCACTATATACTTCGTAATTGATGAACATTGTCATAGAGCGTGTTTACACCGGACATAATCATAATTAGTTTGGCGTTAGTGCACTAAAGTCAGTCGTCCACACTGGTCCTAATTATGATTATTGTAACACCATTCTAACGTCATAAAGAGTAGGATTACAACCGCATTAGTGGCTTCAGTGGTTGCACGTGACTTCGGCACATGAGGTAGAGTGTAGAAGAGCATGCCAACGATGATTCTGATGTGGTGTTGTATGTGTAAAAGCACAAACGCATCAAAAATATGGCGACCTACACGGAAGCGCATGCGGATGTATACTACTCGCGTGCCTGTACATGTGACCACTTCCTGCCGTCTCTGAATGAGCTCCCATAGAAAGTACACTAGATGTTTTCCTCTAAAGCAATGGCTTCGTCAAGACAATTCACGCGAATTCTTGCTGGATATGACGGACGAAAACAGTCGAGGGTAATTACACTCACGTGCTCACATGACTTACAAATCATAGTTAGCGGTGTGAACGCGCTTGCGCTAATGTTGACCTAATCATAGCTAGTCTAATCATAGTTGTCCAGATGTCGGTGTGAAGACGCTCATAGACTTCAAGATTTGTTTGCTTCTAAATTGTATCGTTTAAGTACAAAATTATTAATCAATTATTTTTTGCAAATTGGGTTAAAGGTTTTTTGGGTAATGAGGCAAAAACTTAGATTTCAAATTTATTAATTTTTTGTCAACAACAGTATCTCAAAAAATATATTTACACAATATTAATTTCTCTATTTTACGGTTAATTGTGAGCATTTATATTTCACAACTACAGAATTATGACGTTATTACATGTGCGTGGATTTTAGTTAGAGATAATGGTATAGATTGAAATCGGAGTACGCTCGTTAACTTTGAGCATGTTGACTGTGGACTGCAAAGCTCTACGCATGCACTTAACCATTTGACTGTCCAGTCATTTTGCTTTTCAATCGGCCACACCACTGAGGCCGGATTTGAAATCTGTTGTGGAAAATATGTTTGATGTTTGCGAAGAATTTCGTCGTCTTTGATAAATCTATTTGCCTGCAAAGCATCTGAGGATTAGGAATGTAACGAGCCAGATGCGGTCTCCTTTGCAAAAACGATCGAAGCATGCAAATCCGACCAGTTCCCCAACATATGTATATTTTCGACGGCGATGAGATTAGCGAAAGACAAGTAACAAGCCCTAAAGGATAGCTGCTGATTTGAATGCTGACAGTGAGTTTCTAAACCAAGGCGCAGATTTGACGAAAATTGCTTACAATCAACGACATACCACTGCAATACGGTTAGCAGTTTGGAAACACCATGACCCCGTAGCTAGATCACTTGGAAGACCCGAATGGTACAATTGAGATAGGAGGAATCAGCTTCGCGATTCTTTCGGTTGCAATCGACAGACAAGCAACAAAATCAGTTTAACGCTTTGTACAGTATGGCGTCGATGTCAACGCGATCGATAATTAAGGTCTCGTTGCATTGCATAGAGTGTGCTTTCACGATAAGACTCTGACTCTACTTCAAATGATGCTGCATTGACGATGCTCAAATTTCTAATGGCAGTGCCCGGAAAAGATGTAAACATCGAAAGATGTATGGGTTTAGCACCTCTTCACATTGCAGTTAATTCTTGTAGTCTTGATGCAGTTACAATTCTTGTCGAAGCCAAAGCAGAAGTTACAGTACAGGACGACAAAAGAGGACGACCCGATATGTACTCAAGGTGTGCAGATCACGAAATTTTGAAATATTTGTTTCCATGTAAAGATGAGTGGATGCATTTGATATTTGGTACATATAGGCAATCAATTTCTGTTTGCATTGCAAGCTTGTCTCATTCTTGCTCTTTTCTTGTGCATAACAAAGTATCATGCCTATACATACTTTCTTTTTATTATATATGTCTATTGCCAAGATAATAATATAAATTTTTGGTTGTAATAATCTATTCGTAAATAATTCCCGAGATTTTTGGGGGAACAAAGGTACGAGATCAGATAAATCTAGCTGTAATCTCTCTGTTCTTTCTGGTACAATATTTCTGTGTCGACTAGTGTCAATACGAGAATTGAGGTTTTCTCATTTTTAATTTTGAATAAGAGAGTATTTAAAATGTTTTAATTATTAAATTTTTTATATTTAATAACTATAATGTACATTATAAAATTGTAATTTTAAATTTAAATTTTCAATTTTTTTCACTAATCATCTTATTTATCCGAGACTTCCTCAGTGTCACGAGACTTGCGAGCAACTACAAAAAACGTATAAGGGGAATTGATTTTTGGTTTGTGGCTGACTGGCTGCTTGTTTGGCTAGCTGACTGGCTATGTCTGTCACGCTCAAAGATGCGCCACACCTTTAGTGCTGTCCAATTACCAAGCAATGTTTGCAATTTGTCGTACATGGCAACATAAGAGACAATGCACGAGTCGGTGTACTAGCGTATTTGGTCCCCCGCGCCAAGTGTATTTGCAAATAAGATGTGTTTGAACTAATTAAAGATTTTGAGCATCTATGTACAACATGCGTCTTCCGAACAAACAGGTTTAACCCAAGCTATTGCAGTTCCGTTAAATAGTGTTACGTAGGTTTTCCTCCAGGATTCACTTCTCTTGCACGTGTTTTGCCATGTTTTAATATGTCATGTGGTAAACCAAGTGTACAGCACACATCTGTATAAGACAAAAAGTTGATTTCGCAAACCAAATTGTATAAAATAGACCTTTAGAGTAAATCGGTTGTGACAATGTTTCGTAACAAATCTTTACGAATCTTCCGAAATTTGTCACTTGTATAACTGATGAGTCACTCTAACCCAACAATGTAGCAAGTGAAAAAGGCGCCTGGAAACCAACAAAGAAGTGTTGATATCGATGTGGCATAGTGCCATCCTTCGTTGTTTTGATCGAAGAGTACGTACGTATACAGACCTAGAACGCCTGTTAGCGAATTTCCGTATTCCTCTACCATTCAATGCAACACCACGTTGGACACAGCTTCTTCTCAAATTTGTGGAGTCAGAAAACGAGAATCTCAACAATACAACTAACTAAGGAACTCTCTGCGAGCAAATGCATTCTCCATCAGCAAATAACAGGTCAGATGTTCAAGAGTCTTCTTGTTCACGTTACAGAAAAGAAGATTGGACGAATGACTACCCACATCATTTCTGCACGCGTTGTGCTTGGACACCTTTTGTTAGTACGGAAGCAGTACTTTTCGATAATCAACGTACAAAACCTTACGAGATATTTGAAGTCGACATAAGTTTAAAGTGCGATGGACGCATTTCTGTAATCATCGGATTTACAAACATACGAACAGAGCCACGTCGTTTTACTCAAGAGGATCGAATATGTCCAATGAATCTTTATGGACAGTCACAATATTTGTCAATGTGGGAACTTCGACTCTTTGACGATTCTCTCTTTCTTCGTTGTGGATGTGACTACCCTCGACACTGGTTGTCTAACGCACACCGCATTGGGATCATGTACGATGTCGCAAAGCGATTTTACTTTCGTCTCGACGATGAGACGGTGTTCGTGTCAGATCCGATGACGTTCGATTCTTTAGTGTACGCGACTGCTTTGGCTAGTTACCCTGTCGACAAGGCGACAGTGAGAATCGTTCGTTCTAGTGGTGAGAAACGCATCTATTCAAGTGACGCTCTCTGCCAGTAAAATTTTTTGTTGTATGTTAGTGATTTCGCTGCAGGAGTGGTGTAGGATAGCAATAACGCTTCTTGTTGCTCGGAAAGACGTCGACAAGTTACCATTGCCACGTAGACTGAAGCGATACGTGAGATGCGAGACGAGCAGTCATATAGTATCTTTGAAGCATATATTTAGAAACAAACGTTCGCTCATATCATCATCTTGATCTTTTGCAATGTATACATTATATGCGCTGGTGACACATATAGACGTTGTGTATATTTTAGTACTACTGATTGCTCGACACCATAGCCACAGGTATAGTCGTCTAGAGAAATATTAATCCCAACATTGCCTACTGTATGTTTAGTTTAACTGAGTAGTCACTAATGCTGGTTTTCACGCTCGGTTCCACGGTTATAAGCCGTTTGAACTGCGATAGACTTGCCTCAATCTACCGTATAAAATGAAACACTGGCGGGAATTTATTTTAGCGGATTGGCAGGTTTTCATTGACCGCCAATATAAAATTCACCCTTAATTTGGCCTCCGGGATATGTAGGCATTTCCATGCATTTGCAGGAATAGTTAATTATGCGAGCTTCATACTAACTAGTTATTAAATGTTGATATAGATTTTAAATCACATTTCATAGATTTGGTTTTTGATCAAAAATTCGTTACTCACTTTTCGTATTAATACTAGTCGACACACAAATCTTGCATCAGAAAGAACAGAAAGATTACCGCCAGAGTTTCTCTGATCTCGTACCTTTGTTGTCACAAACATTACTGAAATTATTTATGAATAGATTATTACAACCAAACATTTATAATATTATCTTGGCAGTAGACATATAGAATAAAAAGAAAAGTATATATAGACATGATAATTTGTTATGCACAAGCAAAGAGCAAGAATGAGACAAGCTTCTAATGGAAACAAAAATTAATTGTCTATGTCTACCAAATATCAAATGCATCCACTGACCTTTACATGACGACAAATATTTCAAAATTTTTGTAATACGCACACATAATGTCATTGAGTACATATTGGGTCGTCCTCCTTTGTCGTCCCGTACTGTAACTTCTTCTCCGGCTTCGACAAGAATTGTGACCGCATCAAGACAAAAGGAATTACCTGCAATGTGAAGAGGTGCTAAACCAATATGTCTTTTGATGTTTACATCTCTTCCAGGCACAGCCAATAGACATTTGAGCATCATCAATGCAGTATCCTTTGAAGTAGAGTCAGAGTTGTCTCGTGAAGACACACTCTATGCAATGCAGCGAGACCTTGATCAGTGATCGCATTGACATCGACACCGTTCTATACAAAGAGTTAAACTGATTTCGTTGCTTGTCTGTCGATTGCAACCGAAAGAATCGCGAAGCTTATTCCTCCTATCTCAATTGTACCATTCGGGTCTTTAATATGATCTAGCAACGGAGCCGTGGTCTTTCCAAACTGCTAACCGCATTGCAGTTGTAAATAGTTGATCGTAAGCAGTTTCCGTCAAATCGGCGCCTTTGGTTAAGAAATACACTGGCAGAATTCAAATCAGCAGCTATACTTTAGGGCTGTCACTGCTCTTTCGCTAATCTCATCGCCGTCGAAAGTATACATAAGTTGGGAAACTGGTCGGATTTGCATGCTTGGTTTTTGCAAAGGTAACCGCACCTGGATCGTTACATTTCCAATCCTCAGATTCTTTACAGGCAAATAGATTTGTCAAAGACGGCGACATTCTTCGCAAACATCAAACATATCTTCCACAACAGATTTAAAATCCGCCCTCAGTGGTGTAGCCGGTTGGAAAGCAAAATGACTGGACAGTCAAATGGCTAAGCGCATGCGTAGAGCTTTGCAGTCCACCGGCAATATGCTTAAAGTTAAGCAGCGCACTTCGATTTCAATCTGTACCATTATCTCTAACTAAAATCTACGCACATGTAATAATGTTCTAATTCTCTATTTGTGAAAATATTCATGCTCAAAATTAGCCGTGAAAGAGAGAAATTAAGATTGAGTAAACATCTTTTTGAAATACTGTTGTTTACACATAAATAAATGTATTTAAATTTAAGTATTTATCACATTACCAATAAAATGTTGAACTCATTTTGCAAAAATAATTCATTGATAACTTTGTACTTCAAAGATACAATTTAGAAGCAAACAAATCTGTCAGTCTATGAGCGTGTTCACACCGACATATGGACAACAATGATTTAATAGGCTAACTATGATTAGGCAAACATTAGCGCAAGCGCGTTCACACCGCTAACTATGATTAGTAAATCATGTGAGCACGTGAGTGCAATTACTCTCGACAGTTTTCATCCGTCATGTCCGGCAAGAATTCGCGTGAATTGTCTTTGTGTCAGGCACATCAGGTACTGGCAAATCATACCTGATCAACGCAATATCTCATCTGTTGGGTTCGCATTGCCTCTTGACGGCTATATATATATATATATATATATATATATATATATATATATATATATATATATATATATATATATATATATATATGTATGTATGTATGTATGTATGTATGTATGTATGTATATATGCATGGGTCGACAGACGGCTGCGTCAAGCAACATGTCGTCTAGATTGTCCACTCGGTAACATGTCTCTTATTCTAATTAGAGACTTTGCACAACTACCACCTGTTAGAGATTTGTCCATCCCAATGCAACAAGTACAGACGATACATGGATTCAACATGTATCGAATGTTCAATTCAGCTGTTGTGCTCACAGACCAAGTAAGACAGTCTGGTGTTGATGCAGCCACTATACATCATTCCGACAGCTGCTGTTGAGACTTCGTAACGGCACAGTCACACAAGAAGACGGGAATGCTTTACAAATACGATCACCACAGTCTGTCCCAAACATGTCATCTTTTAATTAACGGAGCCGTGAGGTTATTTTTTGACAAAATTTCAGTTGCTGAATACAACATCAATGCTTTATAAACTCAGCACACCTGTAGCAAGAATCAATGCGATTCAATTTGATACCATAGCTGCTGTTTCAACAACAGACGAAGCCGATGGCCTTAGCAATTTTCATCGCTTCTGGTGCAAAAGTAATGCTTTCTGCTCATCTCTGGCAACCAGCAGGCCTCTGTAATGGAGCATTTGGCACGGTCAATTGATTCTGTATGCACAAGGTCACCAACCACCGCAACTGCCAATAGCCATAATTGTATAATTCAATGAATTTGTGGGTCCTGCGATGATGCCAGATTTGCCTGGCAGTGTACCTGTTTCAACCATTACTGTGGAATGGGCATCAAACTGCAACACCCACCACTCCAGACAACAACTGCCGCTACGACTTGCACATACAATGGCTATATTCACAAATCGCAAGGCAGCACACTCGACCAGGCAGTCATCGATTTGGGACCTAGAGAACATGCTCCTGGATGCACATTTGTCGCTTTGTCACGCCTACGTAGATTGGGAGATGTTATCGTGCAACCATTTCTTTTAAATTAACAAGCTTCTTACAGTTGGTCGACATAAATCAATAGTTTCAAGAAAACAAAAAGAGGAACGTCTGCAGCAATTGAATGACAATCAGTGCCACTCTGTAAACACACCCGTGTATGATTCGCGTATCACTGTATTACAGAAGATAGAGAACATTTTGCCAAACAACGCTGCTTGGAGTGATGACACCGTCATTAATTAACAAAGCACAGCGTCGATTGCGTATGCAGTCTTCCAATTTCAAAAGTTTCCAAAACGTACTCCTGTCACAACACCTACAATTCCAAGAAGTAAGATTGAACAATGTACTAATTCACAACACACATTTGGGACAGGGACAACACTGGGTGGTTTCATCTACTGATGAGCATGGAAACATTTCAATATATGACAGTTTACATAATGGAATAACACGACATCTCATCAGTCAGCTGTGGAACATCTATCATCCACCAGATGAGTCGTACCTGTCAGTTATCATACAATCTGTACAACGACAACAAGAAAGACGACTGTGGCTTACTTGTTATAGCATGAGCTACAGAACTGGTTAATGGAATTTATCCTTCCTCAGTTGACTATGAGCAACACGAAATGAGGACATACCTTCTCTACTGTCTCCACACAAAGAAACTGACACTTTTTCCAAAAGCAACAAATCAGCATTGTATGTCAAAACACTGAGCAATACCAAGTCACTGTTTCTCTTTGCTGTTACTGCCAACTGTCACGAGCATATTTTTCTACCGCGCAACGACTTCTCTGTGACAATTGTTGTGCTTACAAACAATACTAGGACGTGGTACTGTGCTTTTTATCGTCTAAAGAAGTTAAAATAGAATTTGAATGAATGGCATTTTTGGCTGTAGTTAGCGTAGTTTCTATATGTATGCGTATGCGTATGTGCTATGTGTTAGACCGACCCAAATTAAGTACAAACTATACCATGCATAGACTATTTAGACTGTAGTACAAATCATCTGTCTAGAGTCATGCATCCGTATCAGATTCACTCAATTGCTCTACCTCTAGACGTTTTGTAAGAATCTGTGCACTTTATAAAAAAATCTAGAAAAATCTTTACACTCTCTAAATTTCCAAGCATCTTAATTGATTGGTTTGCTCTTCCATCAGCGTCTGGAAATGTTAAGCTGTATACGTATTATATACTATAAACATACTTTCACATGCTAGATAAAGTCATAATCAGTATAGGAACACTACCACCCTGTTCACACGAGTTGTAATTAATAAATTAATACATACACATGACGCAGCGTATTTGCATAGAACCCAATATACTCATTTTCGTATATACAGCTAACTTAAATACATATGCATTACATGTACCGTCCAAAAAAGCAACACAACACAACATATTCTCTCCAACAACAAGTTTACTCTCTATTTTCCTCCAACCAGCTAGCCTGTAAATCTACTAAACTCAGCAATTCCATGAGTCTTGCAAATAAGAAAACTATGCAGGCTTTTGTCGGCTTTCTGATAATTTTCCGTTTTTTCTTTAGGTCCACGTACACCGACTTCTGGTCTTTTCCATTGAAAAAATCCTCCTATGATTTCAATCCGAGGCGTTTCATCGATTCCCGTCTGTATAGAAAGACACAAATTTGATAATGGAAGTCATCTAACTCTAACCGTTACACAATTGATCGCATCCCATACGTAGTAATCAAACGTAAACTTTCGATAGCAATTTGCACGTCTGCCCAAACGGACTGTCCGTGCTCTCTTAGCCACTTCTTGCTCTTTCTTATTACTTTCCCAGCTTCTACGGAAAACATTCTACTCACAAACGACATCGTAAATTGACACTTTGATCTAGCTACCTGACAGTAAATCCATTCCTTTTGTACACACAAACCTTTCTAGACACTGTCTAACCTCTAGACACTGTCTAGCCTCTTTCTGCGTGCCGTTCTCAAATTCTGTCTAAAACGGTGCTCGGTTTCTTTGTCAATTGCTACCGTTCTACAACTACACTGCATAATCACGAACAATGTCAGACGACAAAATCGTAATCAGTCTGTGACCGTGAGATACTTACAAACCGACAAAACTGTTACACAACATTCACGTCCAAATATGCAATTGCAAGTTGACAACAATGTTTATGAAAACATGTCTCAAGTAGCAACACCTGTTATGGCACTGTCTTCACTAGTGTTACTTTACTCGACAACAGTCTCATTGCTTTTCTCATCTATTACGTCTGTCTATACCTAAACTACGTCTACAAATGCGATGCACACGACTAGAATTTATTTGCCTAGACCTACTCGTTCTCTGAACTGCTAGATTCGTTTTTGAAGGATGGCAACTAACCATTTGCAATCAGTTACTTCACGGAAACGCGCCGCAGCTGATACATCTGACGAATATTTCTATTTCGATCAACTAACGACATCTCAAGGACAAACAACTGTTCACGGATTCGTCACAGCTATTTCACCAATGAAGACAAGCACGAAAACCCTGAAACAATACTTCGATGGACAACTAGCAGACACCAAACGCAACAACGTCCGAATTGTTGGATTCCGTAGAGAACAACAAACTTCACTTTAACAGTATCACCATAGCCGAACTCCCGTCGTTATTTACAATTGCTCTGTTCAGCAAAACCGTCAGTCTGACAAAAACAACACCGAAATTCTTCTTGGAATAGCTACCACTATTGGTGATACACCACACTTGAATATGTACGACAGCACCAGCGCCGAGCCGTTATTTCACGCACAACGCTGTCCAGACGACGTCATCACTCTAGACAAGGTTGAAACATTACCTAGTGGTAAACTAATCACTGTAATGGTAAAAGTGGTGTCTTTGAGCGAGACAATTACCATACCAGGCAAAAATTTACAAAAACAAACGGCGACTATTGCTGACACTACTTCATCAACTTGTACTTACTCTTTGGCAACAACACGTGAACACTCGGATGTTGCGAAATCTTACAAACTAATGTTGTCATCACCACTTACAAGGGAAAACGGCAATTGAGCTATCAGCGTTTCGGCACTACGGCTACCTCTGTTGCCGTCATAGGCAACACCTGTACAACATCAATCAACGAGGGAACTCGAACACTAGACAACGTCACTCTTCTTGGTGTACAACAACTCACCATATATGTTGCTTGTCACAAATGCAACGCCAAGGTCACTGCTCAAACAGACAACTCAAACCTAGGAGTGTGCACCAAATGTTTATGACGCAACTTATGGAGAAAGTCCCACGCAAAGCTGCAGCTTCCATCCTCATTCAAACTCAGCTACAATTCACACCTATAACTGTACGAGCATTCGACACCGTCCTCTACCTACTCGTTCATCTTCCCAAAGGTTTGCATAAACAACTGAACGAAGCAAATCTTCTTTCAACGAACATTTTTGATGCAACTATCGACGAGCAACACACACTAGTCGATGTCAAATTGCTTTGATGCACTTCTTCCTAATTCATCTCCTGCATTAACACTCTAACGACTAGATGTCACCTACTGTCAACTATTCACGCGTTCCCGTACTACAGTATGATCAATCATTTACTACACTGTGCTGCATCTAACACTGTTGATAGTCAATGTTTGCCGATATCAATTTCTATGTCAGTAAATACCATACCACTGACGTTACAACGGAACTGAGTCCATACCTAGACTGTGCATTTCAATTGGCTTGATCACGATCGCAAAACGACGACTACCTAGACCAGGCCTATATACGTAATCTAAACTACTAGGAAGTTTGCATGTTTACTTCCACGACAGCTAGGGTTTCAACAAATACATATTGTCTAGCTAGGACTCGGCGTTTCAGTAGACGGTCTGAAAACACCGTTGGACGTGTTGCTCACGAACGCGAGGCGCCTACGGATATTGTACAACTAGTTACTTTAGACTAAGACATGTGCTAACTAATGTATCTTTAGCGTGCGTCTTGCTAGCAAATAACATATTTATACGCATGTTATTGCAGTGCTGCAAAGAGTGTCGTGTATAAGCTAGCCTTGTTGCTAAATGCACTTTCTTACTTTGCACTTGCTTCGCCGCGTGTTTCTCCGCTTGTTGCTATGTCATTTGGTGGACCACGTGTACAGTATACTGTACGTGCAAGGCGAAAAGTTGACTTTGCTCGACAATGTTTCTTACAAAGCTCTGCGAATCTTCCAAATGTCGTCACTTGTATAGCAGCCACTCTACTCCAACAATGTAGCAATGGCAAGGCGTCTCGAGAACAACAAAGAAGTGTTGATATCGATGTAACGTAGTCCCGCCCTCATACGAGTACATACAGACCTAGCACGTCTGGTCTTCCTTTCCGTGACCCTCTACCATTCATTGCAACATTACATTGGACCAGAGTTTCTTCTAACATTTGTGGAATCAGAAAACGAGAATCTCAAGGAAAACAACACAGGAAAAGTCTGCAAGCAAATGCATTGTCTATCAGCCAATAACAGTTCAGATGCTCAAGAGCCGTCTTGTTCCTGTACGCGTTGGTGTTGGACACCTACTGTACTAGTATATACAGGAGCTGCAGTACCTTTCGCTAGTCTACATACAAAATCTTACGAGATATTCAAGTCGACACTAAACTAGGACGCGACGGAATTATCCGTGTAGACATGGGATTTACAAACATGAAAACAGAGCATCATCATTTTACACAAAAGGATCGAAACTGGCCTGGGGATCAGTGCACTAAAGAAGGAATGTGTAACTTTCGACAGTCCAGTTCGGTCGCTTTATATTGTGGTCGTCTCTACAAGCGACTCTGTTTGTCTAACCCACAGCGAATTGGGATCCTGTACGATGGCGCAAAGCGAATTCACTTTCGTATCGCCGACGAGACCGTGCACGTGTCTTTTCCGATGATGCTCCATTCCTAGACACGACTGCTTTGTCTCGCTATCCTGTCTTCAAAACGACAGCGAGAATCATTCGTCCTAGTGGTGAGAAACGCATCTATTTCATGAAGCTCTCTGAGACTAAAATATTTGTTAGTGTTTCCGTTGCAGGAGTGGTGTAGAATAGCAATAACGCTTCTTGTTGCTCAGGAAGACGTCGACAAGTTACCATTGCCACGCAGACTGAAGCGCTACGTGAGAGGCAAGAAGTGCACTTGTGAGTACACAGTGAGGGTATAGAGATATGATTGCCCATGCCTTGACTGTTATAATTCGAATTTTTCGCAATATACAGTCTATGCGATGGTAACACATATGGATATTGCGCGTTCCTTTTGTCGCAGAGCTATACTGATTGCTCGACACCTATAGAAATGTCAGTCCCAACATTGCCTACTATATGTTTAGTCTAATCAACTAGTAACTGATGCTGCATGTTCACGGCTTTATGAACTATGCGATCGACTTGTCGCCAAGTATTACAAAGTTAGACTTCAATTTACTTTGAAACGACTACTGCTAAATAGTCACGTGATTAAAAGTTGCTTGAATACCCTAAAGAATCCAAAATAACTGCTAACGGTGAAGCCCCTCTTTCAAAAATTTCTGGATCCGGCGCTGTATAAGTATGATGAAATCGGTCTGGTCTTAGCGTTCCAAAACAGATAAGATTTTGTGAATAGACCATGTCCTACATCTCTTCTGTGCTATATCATCTGTAGTAAAGGACTGTATAGTGACACAATCAATAACATCTATATCGATGGTGCTGGTCTGAATGTTAACATGACGACCAAGACGCTATTACTTACATAAAATATAGATCGTACCACAGTAGAAATCTTGTATTAATTGGGTTCTTATTTCTAATTGATAACAGTCATGATATTTACAACAAAATGCCATTCAGTAAGTGTTGTAATCTTGTTTGAAAGTCTGCCATGTTACAGTCACTCTTCTTATATCCGCTTTTCTAATGTGTTGGTAGCTATGACTTATGCAAAGATTGTTAAACTCTTGATCAAGTTTTCAAAAATGATTTCAATAATTTTCACGACAGAACATCAACCGAATCCATGAACTACAGTGTAGAGCCCTTGGTAGAACACTAACTCTTCACTGGCTTTGTTATATATAAAACAGTAACTGTCAGGCAAATAGTTCAATAATTAAAAATATCAGCTACGTATACAAGGTCAGGTACATATTACCTTGGACTAGCTCTGCCACCATTCAAGTAGTCCCAATCCGGGTCCACTGACTGATCCCTTTGAGTCAAGTAAATCGACCAGTCAATTCTATTATATGAATATTACCTGGTCATCGAATGCCTACTTACTATTATGGTGTATGGTGATTGCCTCGACTCTCTTTCTCGTTTTTCCTTTTCTGCTGCTTCGTTTGCCTCTGGTGCCGATGGAGAAACGTCGACAAAAATTTCTTCTGCAACTCGAAATCTTATGCCTTTCCTGACGTCCATGTAGAGGTCGTGACAACCATCTTCAGTCTGATATTCCCAAATCCAAACTTGCTCTGATTGGTCACTAACAATAACCAACAGTGCAGACTTACAGAGGGCGTGAACAAACAGCAAGCATGCAGTTAATTCTACAATTACAAATGTTCTAACAAGACTAGCCTCAAATTTCCAGACCAGAGATCGTGCGAGCGCGAACTCTAGTCTGGACCAAAATGATACTAAAATGATTTCGAAAGTACTTATCTAAAGCAATGCTAAATGGTAGTCTAACAGAATAGAATCGTTTTACCTATATCAACATATCATTTGTAAATGCCATGCGAGCTCACGAACAAAGAAGAGACATCTGCTATGTTTGCAGCGATATCTTGGTGGATGGCATGAAACAACAACTCTTTGATTCTTTGGCAGACCGCTAGTTAGTCTAACCGCTCGACCAGTTGTCGTGATGGTCTAGCGATGCTGCTGTGCATGTTCTGTCACCGCAAGCTTGAAAATATCGAAGAACTGATGCTGAAACTAAATCTAAGATGTGTGCATGCACCAGAGTCTTCATCACGGCTCTGGCGTGCACTTAGCCACCCACAAGGATTTCACAAGCGCAATCAGCGTTAGTGCACTTAGCATAACCAATTACTGCTAAACCAATCAGAATTTACAACCGACATTCCGGTTGTAAGGAGCTGATTGGCTTAGAAGGCTATTTCTGAAATCATTTTAGTATCGACTTGGTCCAGACCAGAGTTCGTGCGCTTTGCGCACTCTCTGGTCTGGAAAGTCAAGGCTACAACAAGACATGCTTGAGATATAAAATACGTACAACATTTGAAACCTCAATAACCATTTGCCAATAATTGTACAGACCTATATATGCATACATTCCTCATGGCAGATTTCAATTTTCAATTTTAAGTGATAACTAATGTTGGCACTAATAACAACTCGTGTGTAAGCATAATACACAAACAAACCAATTCGTGGCATAACTAGTGTAATAGTTGTCTGGTCTGTTTTATGACAGTGTAGAATGCTGACAGAGGAGCCAATAACAGCACAATCCAATCCAACTTGACAGGTAAACACCAATCATCTATACTAACTATCGAGACACAAAGTGAGAATTGTTATGTCATTGAGGGCCAGTGGGTGACTGGGTCATACAATTTTTGCATTGCAATATTGTCATTCTAATTTTATTTGGTTTTCTTATTTTCAATTTTTGAAATAAGCGGTTATTTAACATGTTTTAATAATTAAATTTTTCATATTTAATACTTATACTGTACAATATAATTGCAATATTAAATTTGATATTTTAAAGGTTTTTTCACTAATCATTTTATTAAATATAATAAAAAAGATTGCCGACATGCAAAACACCTGCAAAGGCACCACAAAGCCACTAATTTTTGAAACCAAGTAGCTGCGTAACCTTTTAAACAAAAATTATGTCCGGTAAGTTTCCTTTCCTGTAACGTAATGTAACATGTTCCACCAAAACAATAAAACAATTGTCTTACAATCGAGATGGATGTTGAAGCGAGTCTGCAGGTATAAGGATATCATCGAAAAACCCAAGAGACACTACGCAAACAATGCAATACAACATTAACTACATTAACGTTCACAAAACAGAATCTTATATTGACTGACCGTTAACTCCTTCTGGACTCGAACTTCGTACTTTGCCGACAATAACCTCATCTATGAATGGTCTGAGAACAGCATATCGAAAATGAACTAATCCAACAAACAAAATCAGGAATTTTTGAACAGAATTCGCAGAAATATCATGATCGCAGATATAACCGGTTATATGGTATACTACCATTGACAGACAGGCACACAGAGACAGAAAAAGACACAAACAAACAGACTAAAATAGACCTTACATATATACAGTAGTTGTGTATGATTCTGGGTGCAGCTGTGATCTTGATGTAGCCATGGCACACCCTTTCAGTCAAGATATATTTTGGCTTATATTAGAAGATGGGTTTGCTGCAGCAAGATCAAAGAGAATAAAAAAGAGAGACAAATATGAAAAGCAACACATTTCTGGTAGTACATAAAGCCTCGACTTCACCCCTCTCATATTTGAACATTTTCGAACCTGGAGGTCAGCAGCTACTAAGTATCTCAACAAATAAGCCAAACGATCACGAAATATAGAAGGATCAAAGAATGAAGCCGATTTTAGAGGTTTATGGAGAATTAATTACAACAATGCTATGCTAAAGTTATTCTTTATAAGCTAACTTGAGTCTTGCCTGGAGCTGGAGAAGTAAATAAGAATATTTAGAATAAAGACTATCAGAGTAATTTGCACAAAATGACAATCATGTACTTTATGTTAAATTCAGTAGACTTCTTACTGCTAGTGCTAGAGATGTGAGTAGATTATGTGTTTCAATAAAATCAGATTGACAGACAGACACACAGACAGACGGTCATGCACACACACACACACACACACACACACACACACACACACACACACACACACACACACACACATGCACAGACAGACAAACACACAGACGGACATGTAGAGTTTGAGTCGTATTCTGAGCAGTTCTTAGCTAGATCATTGTGTTTGTTGCGGCCTTGGTGGTCACTGGACTTTCCATCTTTAATGATATACGGATGATTCAGGGTCGATTTATGAAAATATACTATCATTGACAGACAGACAGACTGGAGCTAGCTTTGATTTAAACATTGCCTTGGCACACCCATGAAGTTCTGATGTATTCCTGAGACCTGCTCATACAGATGGTGCTGCTGCTTTGAGATGGGAAGAAGAAAAATTAAATACAGCTCTGTAATGAAAGTAGGTGGTGCCTCTGTCAAAATGATAGCACTCGTCATGGAACATTTAAGCAGATGGGGCTTGGATGGTCTCTAATACCTACAACATCTGTCTAAATCATCTGTTGATGAGCTAGGAAAACCAAACCCAAGCAAATTCTTAAAACCACTGGAGAAAAAGATTCTCAGTTCAACCACAAAAATGCAATAGTAACACCATCATCAAGAAGGTTTCCTCACTGTCTAAAGAAGATGAAGCCTCAGCAAAGTAGACCAGTTGCTTCCAAAGTTCAGTGTGTACGCGTGTAAGCATTGCTTGTGAGCTACAGTCCACCCCTACTTACAATAAAATTGGCGATGAGGTCAAAGAACTAGATGGCTGAAGGGAAGCTTGCTACTGGTCGCATCAGCGAATTTCACCAGGGAGTGGATACTGTGAAGGATTACGCAGAGATATTCTCTCTCTACTGTGAGGCTAAAAGGATTACCGACGTAGCAAAGAAGAAAGGAATCTTTCTAACAGTGGTAGGAGCATCTACTTACACCTTGCTTAAACTTAGTGCAACCAGAGAAACCACTAGACCTCTCTCTGGATGATCTCTGCGAGTTGCTGAAGAAGCACTACCAACCACGTGTTGTGGTGAATTCCACCAGGAAGTGGATATTGTGGAGGATTACGCAGACAGATCCTCTCTCTACTGTGAGGCTAAAGGGATTACCAACGTAGCAAAGAAGAAAACAATCTTTCTAACAGTGGTAGGAGCAACTACTTACGCCTTGCTTAAACCTAGTGCAACTGGAGAAACCACAAGACCTCTCTCTAGATGATCTCTGCGAGTTGCGGAGGAAGCACTACCAACCACGTGTCGTGGTGATAGCAGAGAGGTTTTGCTTTTATAAGCGACAGCAACGTGATGGTGACAAGGTCTAGGTCCACGTCTCTGAACTGAGACGCATGGCAAAGTATTGTCAGTTTGGTCCCTACCTAGATATTGCGCTATGTGACCAACTTGTATGCCTGTACAATGAGGCCATACAGCGGAAAATACTGGCGGAAGATGACCTCACGTTGACAAAAGCAATCGACATAGCTCTGGCGTTTGAGTTAGCGAGTCAAGAGACACGCATGTTACGTGCAACAGATGGTGCAATTGTGTCTAGGAGACCTCCGCTGCGACAACCAGAGACGACCACCACAAACTCAACTTACGTGCAATCGAGAAGGAATGTCATCGATGTGATGGTTACAACCAAAGCCTGGTGAGGTGTAAGTTTTTTTCCAAAACTAAGCAGTGCCACTATTGTAAATCAGTGGGCCACATCAGTCGGGTGTGCAGAAAAATAGAAAGCGGACGAACACAAAAGGGAACGAACAACTGTGCAAGTCACACCTACCAAGCATCAGGGGAAGTCCCGGGCAATGCATAAAATTGATGAGGATGTCAGCACATTTTTCTCCTTATCAAGCAAAGAAGGAGTCATGGTCAAAATAAACGTTGTGGGAGTTGATGTGGAATTGCAAGTGGATACTGGAGCAACCATCACTGTGGTTCCAACAAATATCTATAAGAGTCAGATAAGCCATGTACACTTGCAACTGTACAACGGCGAGTCTTTGAAGATATAAGGGGAAGCCATGGTTACAGTATGCTACGGTGAGCAGACCGCTACCTTGAAGATGGTTGTAGTCGATGTCAACAACAACCAGCTATTATGGGAAGGAATTGGGTACAGGCAAGTACTCTTGACTGGAGCTTACTATTTCAGATAGAAAGTGTGAAGCAAGTGAATCCAATTGCAGATTTTCTGGTCCAGGAATTGGTACCTTGGTAGGGGAAGAGGCAGAAGTTATATTGAAATCTGATGCAAGTTATGTTTTCACAGGCCCTACCCTATTCCATATGCACTGCAAGAGAAGATAGACATGGAATAGACCAAATGACCAGTGAAGGAATAATAAGGCCAGTCAAGCAGAGCAAATGGACAGCTCCAAGCATAGTTGCGAGGTAACGTGACAATGAATACGGATCTACAAAGACTATAAGGTTACCATCAACCCATATCTAGACAATAACAGCTACCCCATGCCCAACAAACAGGATCTCTTTGCAGCACTAGCTGGTGGAACAAGATTTTCTAAGCTTGACATGAAGCAGGCATAAATGCAGATGCAGGTCAAGACTGATAGTCAAGAGTATCTTACTATCAATACAAGCAAGGGACTTTTCACATTACTAGAATGCCATTTGGAATCTCGACTGCACCAAGCATGTGGCAGCATCAGATGGACAGGATTTTGTCAGGAGTCAAGGGTGCACTATGCTATATGGACGATGTGCTAGTCGTGGAAAAGACACAGGCAGAGCACAATGAGGGATTGACAATTGTGTTACAAAGGCTGGAAAAGGCAGCCCTAAAGTTGAAACCTGAGAAGTGTGAGTTCAATAAGACTGAAGTAGAATATCTCGGTCATGCTATCAGTAACAAGGGAATTCACCTCTCTGAAAAAGGTGTCTGTGATCCGAGAGGCTCCAGAGCCTACTAATGCAACGGAGTTGAACGCATTGTTGGGATTGCTCAACTATTATAGGAAGTTTCTTTCCAATCTGAGCACAACTCTGAGACTGTCATATGTATTACTACAGAAGAACAGAGTGTGGAAATGGACTCAAGAGCACACGAAAGCATTTAGTAAGGCCAAGTCAGCAATTCTAAGTTCAGAATTCTTAACTCATTATGATTTAGAGAAGCCAGTGACTCTAACGTGATGCTTTGCAATATGGAGTTGGAACATGTTTGTCGTACACCATGCCAGAAGGTACACTACAGCCAACAGCATTTGCATCCTGAACTCTTTCTTCTGCAGAGTGCAATTATGATCAGTTAGAAAAAGAGGCACTCTCATTGATATATGGCATACGGCAATTTCACAAGTACCCGGTAGGAAGACATTTTATGCTTATTACAGATCACCTACATCTATTGAAGATTTTAGGACCATGTGAATGTGCTCCTACATTAGCAGCCGCACGCTTACAAAGATGGGTTCTTATTCTCAGTGCTTACCAGTATATGCTATAATACCGTCCAGGTAATCTGAATAATGAAGCAGATGTCTTATCTCGACTACCCTTACCGGTGAAGGTCAATGATCCAAACAAAACCACATTTTTCATTGATTACTGCGAGATGTTGCCTCTAACAGCGAATGAGTAGAATGGAGACACAGAAGTATCCACTTCTATGAAGAGTCTTCCAATACATCGAATTCAGTTGGCCTCAGAACATTAATCCAATGTTAGAACAATATGGAAGACAGAAACATGAATTGTCTATTGAAAATGGATACCTGTTGTGGGCAAGCAGAGTAGTCATTCCGCACAAACATAGACCAAGGAAATTGGGTGAACTTCAACAAGATCACCATGGCATGACAAAGATGAAGGCGATAGCTAGGAGCTTTGTTTGGTGGCCGAGTATAGATAGAGACATAGACGAAACGGTGAAGATCTGTGAGCCTTGTGGCAATTACAGGCCAAACCAGCATCAGTGAAACCGGCTCACCCATGGATGTACCCAGGACAGCCTTGGGAACGTGTACATGCAGGTTTTTGTGAGTATGGTGGGAAACAGTACTTGGCGATGGTTGATGCTTTTAGCAAATGGCCAGAAGTTCACAAACCGGGCAGCCACGCAACAACAACACAGGTGTTGGATGTAATGAGAAGGCATTTCAAGTTATCATGGATTGCCTCATCGCCTAGTGACAGACAACAAACTGCATTTACTGCAAGTGAATTTCAATTATTTACGCAGAGAAATGGAAATAAACACCAAAGAAATCCGCCATACGATTCAGCTTCTAACAGGCAAGCCGAGAAGCTTGTACAAGAGCTTAAAAGAGCCTGACGAATCGCCCAGATGGTAGGTTGGTCAACAGTCAAGTAACAAGGTTCATATTTTAATATCGAATGACACCCCACAGCACTACTGACAAGACACCAGCTGAATTACTAGTGAAGCGCTATCTTAGAACCAGATTTACATTGTTGATACCCGGAAACAGAGAACACTGTGGTGAAGATACAACAAGAACAGAACAATAGAGCTACAACCAACAATATAGCACGAATTAGTACCAGGAATGACAGTAAACATTCTTAACACGAGACAAGATAATTGAGGTAAATGGCTTAGGAGAGTTATCAAACAATGCCTCGGACACACCAATTATTTGGTCAATGTGCATGGAATTGATCGTTACATACACAAGATCATTTGAGCGAGAGATATGAAAGAAGTATTACAGACTTTACAGCAAAACCATTGAACGTATCAGAGAGTCAACCCAGTGAGAGTAATACCCCATTCACACGAGCATTTGTAACTGTGCCAGCACAGTACGGCACGGTTTGGCTCGGTTTCACTTCGTCGGGTGAATGCCAGCCGAACCGAACCGAACCATGGTGAGTTGGCCCACCTCAAGTTGCCATGCCAGCACAGTTTGATTCGGTTCGGTTGTGTGGTGCCTGTCAAAACAAAGATGACGTCGACGTCTATGCTCGGTACTTCTCCTTGATATTTCCGCAGACTGTTCTAGTGCCAGCGAGAAGTAAGTGCGGACAGCTTGTTCCATGATGACGTCTGTATCTAGCGTGCGTACCAAGAGACATGCCTACTAAAACTCGGCTGGCTCGCTTTGTCAGAACGTCGTGTGAACAAGGGCTGGCTCGCTTCATTTTAGCCCAGGCTGGCTTGGCTCGGCTCGGCTCAGTTTGGAGCTATGCTGGTGTGAATGAGGTATAAGAAGAAAGATCAGAGTCAACCTTTGTCAACTGTAACAACATCAGGAGTCAATCAACCAACATCGAAAATTACAACATCCGAGGAGGTACCCTGTCAGGGTAAACAAACAGAAACCGCTGAGGTACAGACAGGACTAAGACTAAAAATAGTAAGGGAGAAATGTAGTATAATGTTGTTGATGCTAATAGGCGTAGTTAGAATGTAATTGACACATCCTGAGAGCCAGTTGGCATAGTACGTAGCAAGTGTTGTGTTGCTTCCAGCGTGTAAGAATTGCTTGCAAGCTACGGTCCACCCCTACTTAGATCTAGCACACACCAGTTGTGTTGTATGTAGATTTCAATATTGAAAATATATGTATTGACAGACAGACAGACCGACAGATATACAGGCAGACCTAAACAAAGAACGATATGATATACCTTTGCAGTGATAAGCGCCATCTCCTGGTAAAATATAGGAATCTTCAATTTTCGTAATATCGTGCAAGGCTATGCACAAGCCAACCTGATGTATTACCTTCTCCGGCAAACATACACAAACGCACTGAAGAAGAGATTCCCGACACCAATATCGTTCAAATGTCGCAACCTTGTTTGCAAACTTCTTATTCAACTGCGTCGATATCGTCTCTGTTCTGTCCAGCCCAAACAGATGTGGTTTTATCCTCACGGTGTCCTTCATTTCAACGAGGACAAACATGCTGCTTCGTATCTAGAAACATCAAACACATGTAGGTACTGCGCATGTGCAGCTAGTGCTCGATAAGTCATGAAATCTTCCGTGATTGCGTCGCTTGTAACTGCTACAGTTTACTGTCTCCTCCCCTACTCATTATCCAGTCATTCTCGCCAATGGATGCGAGCCGAGCTTCGTGAGGACCCCAAATACAACTACACGACCAAGTATTTCACAACGTTCATCGACCATTTCGGATTCGCCACAAACGCCACCTTCCGCTTGAGATATCTAGTAAACGACCAGTACTGGCGTCCTGAGAGACCAATATTTTTCTATACGGGCAATGAAGGTGACATCACACTGTTCAGTGACAATACCGGTTTTGTATGGGAAATTGCACCGGAATTTGAGGCTCTCGTCATTTTTGCTGAACACAGATATTACGGCGAATCTCTTCCGTTCGGTAACGAATCGTTCAAAGATGCTGCACACACTCAGTATTTGACGTCAGAGCAGGCGTTGGCAGACTTTGCAACCTTGCTGATTGATTTCAAACAGTCGACCGAGGGGGCTGCGCATAGTCCGGTTGTTGCATTCGGTGGGTCGTATGGCGGTATGCTGGCGTCGTGGTTCAGGATGAAGTATCCGAATGTGGTGGGCGGCGCTATTGCTGCATCCGCTCCCATATTGCAGTTTACTGGAGTCACCCCTTGCGATTCGTTCTCCAATATTGTCAGTGCCGACTTTTGTGGAGCGAGCGAAACGTGTTGCAAGAACATCAAGACGTTTTGGAGCACCATGAATGATACACTGGGCAAAGCGGATGGCTTAGGAATTGTATCGGATATATTTCGATTATGCAAGCCACTTTCGTCAGAAAGGTTGGCATACGATGTCATGGAAGGCTGGATTAGTAACATTCTTGGTAACTTCGCAATGTGCGACTACCCTTACCCTGCAAATTTTCTCACCCCTCTACCTGCTCATCCTATCAATAAGTCGTGTGAGTTCCTCAACACGCCGCTGTCCGGAGACGACCTATTGAAGGGTGTGGCGAATGTCCTAAATTTGTATTTCAACTACACCGGTTCAGTCGATTGCTTGACTGTTGGATCACAAGGAACGTCGAGACTAGGCGATCAAGGGTGGGGGTATCAAGTGTGTACGGAGATGGTTATGCCTATGTGTAGTATTGACAATATGTTTCCAGCTAGCAGATGGGATTATGATTTCTTTGCCGAGGAATGTCGCAAGCAGTGGGGTACCGTTCCCAGGCCGATGTGGATTCCCATACAATATGGTGGCAAGGATATCACAGCGCATAGTAATATCGTGTTCAGTAATGGAAACCGTGACCCCTGGTCTGGCGGTGGAGTATTGACCAATATGTCGGCATCGCTTATTGCCATTGTGATCGAAGGTGGAGCCCATCACTTAGATCTACGAGCATCTAATCCAGCCGACCCTCCTTCTGTTATCGAGGCTCGTCTGACAGAAAGAGCTTACATTAACGAGTGGATACATGAATGGAATGGCTGATGCTTAACTTAATTAAACTTGCGTTTCTAGCCACTACTGTTTGTGGGTAGTTGCCAAAACAGACAATTTGTATGGCAAATTTGAAATCACACAACAGTGGAGCAGTGCAGGTCCATACATTAGTTTAGAAATACCATTGACATGTACACCAACCATAGAGACGAGTTGCACGATGAATAATCGACTCTTGCGGATGTTGAAAAGAAATAGAAACTAGAATGTGACGATAATATCATCCAGTTTTGTGTTGCTAGTTGAATCTTGTTCTTGTTATCACTTTCTCGCAGTATTTGGGGGTCATTTGTCTGGTGGGCTTCGTAGCCGTGTTGGACCCGTGTGTGCACAGAGCAGGGCAATTTATTTCTCAAAGTTCAAACTCTAGTTCACACTGATTCTGTCAATTTCAGAAGTGTAATTACAGCTGGTGAACTAAACATCAAAAATTAACCTGCTAACAGTCTCTTATTCGACAAGCTTCAAAACTTTCCCAACAGCAATGGTTCGTCCTGTAACACGACACAATCGTTTACATGTAGTGGCCATACAGAGAAATGGTTAAAGGTATGGAGTGCTTTACCTTCATCTCTCAATGTAAACCGTCCCATAGATGGAAACTCGCTGAACTCTTCGATGCAAATAATACCAGCAGCTTCCAAGTCAGCAATACAAACTTGGTCCTGTTTTACAAATCTAAAACAATGTACTATAAACGACTTGTTGTTATAAATTTCAATGACACATTCGGACCTCGGTTGCTGTTTGCTTTTCTGTCCTTTCTTGTCGAGCAATGCCAAGAGAGACTATCGTTACACAGGTGGCTACTCTATATTGTCAAATTTCAAATACAATAAATATTTCACTGACCACAAACTGGACTTCCTCTACACATGCGTGGATGTGTAACACGGCACTGTACCCCGCACAAATAATACTCTTGTGTTCGAGAATAACCACCTGCAATACCACAAGTGTATACAGACATGGTGATGTCTAACCCATTCGTGTAACTGTTACCTGAGCTCTGAATTTTGTGGCAGCATGACAAGGAGACAAGGAGGGGCATAAGACAAAACCAGCAGAGATGTCCTAAATAGCACACAGACATCAATACTACAATAATCACCTATAAGTTTAGGCTAAGCAACACTACAGTTAATATTAGTTTAGTGTCTTGGTACTTTGTGTGTGTATGTGGACACGGCATGAGTAGTTTCAATGTTACAAACCCAATCACTGTTCATTTGAGATGAAGTAAAGTTAAAGTTTCCGATCCAGTAAAGTTGTGACAACGACGCAGGAGACGCTCATAACGAAAAAGTGTTAGTCTATAGGCTGAAAGAAATCTTTTAGGTTGTCTAATGTCCCGACTCAGAGGAGGTACAGAAAGCTAGCGCAGCTCTACCTGGGGGGTCCTACTATTCAACCAATAAGCACATGGAAGCCCGTATTTGAACCAGGTATCTACTTCAGTCTGCCTTGAGCAATTGTGAAAGCAACATCCGGATATACACACTGATGGTTTTTCTGAGAGGTCATGAGTCGGTGACTCTTTATTATAAACTCTCTTGCTTTCCCATGGTGGAAGCAATGATTATATGCGTTTGCCTGGCACAAATCAGCCCAAGTAAGAAGGTAGAGGCGGCATTCAACAGATTCGTTCAACCATGCATGCCTAACTGATGGACTAACTTTGCCACAGTTCATAACTCCTAAGATTTCGTTCAATATCGGATCAAGCAGAAGATGTGAAAGACGTATTATCCTAGAAGACTGCCTTTGCAGGTAGAAAGTGTGTGAATACTTTTACAATCCTCTTAGGGTTAGAAGGTGTACACAGAGGAAAGTTTATTACCAGTTGGAGACGTCTGACTAGTTGCTGTACGTATTGAGTCTCTGACTGCCTTTAGGTCTGGTTCAGGCTAAAAGACCAAATTTGCCTGTGGGCGTTCCTTCAACGCACGCTAGCTTTATACATAGCAGAGTTGTGGTCGCTACTCACTGTAAACGGGTGGGATAACGCAGGATAACCCCCAAAACATCATTCTACAACGACTTGTCTTGTCTCAAACACAATAGATAAAAAAGGTCGTGGAACAACGGAAAGACAGAACATTCCACCACTGACAGAGTAACCATGTGAAGTAAACATGTATTCACAAATGCAGCTCTTATCAGTCATCGTTTAGAGTACATCCAGACATATAGCAGCAAAGAAACAAAGCAGACAAGGTCTAGAAAAGAGCAAATTCACCTATGGGTGTGCCTTTAACGCACGCAATCTCTTTACCTCATCTCAGGCTCTGATCCTGACTTATGTGTGTCCTGCATGCGGGGCTTCAGTGTAGTCTGCTGTCAACAATTTAGCACATCTTCTGTGAAAAATCTAACAACAGCTAAGAAGCTATGCACCTGTAGCAAATTCTCCATACAGCACATTATTATTATTACATTGGTTTGTATAGCAGAAAACGATCAAATGCAACTACACTGTAGTAGATGAAACGTTGTTGTCAAGAAGCCGTGTAGAAACGCTGTGCTGTAGACGTTTAACTAAACATTGCAACTTGTCGTTGGCTAAAAACTATTCCAGACACATATTTTGAACTTTCTGAAGAGTGACTAACAAAGGTGAACTGCTGCTCGTACATTCGTCTACAACCCTACTAGTAATACCCCAGTGTATTAAAGAAAATAGGAAACAACTCATGTAGCACAACTGTCATCAACACTGGAACGAGTTTTGAAATGCAACACCGCATGCAGCCTCGAACTGCCAGACCAGCGTGTGCGTGACTCTAGTCTGGACCAAAACGATACTAATATTATTTCAGAAGTACTTATCAAAAAGCGATGCTAAATGGTAGTCTAACAGCATAGGATTGTTTTACCTAGTTCAATAATGAGATGGAAATTTACCGTAATTTTTGAATTGCACAAACATAAATGCCACGAGATCTCATGAACGAAGAATAGACGTTTGCCGTGTCTACGGCAATATCTTGGTGGATGGCATGAAAACGACGACTCTTTGATTCTGCAGGAGAAACTGAGAACGCTAGCTAGTCTAACCGCTCGACTAGTGAGACTGCCGCTCAACCAGTTGTCAAAGGTAATGGAGTAGTGACACTGCTGTGCATGTTCTGTCACCACAAGGTTAAAAAAGATCAAAGAACTGGAGCTGAAACTAAAACTAAGACGTGTGTGTGTGTGTGTGTGTGTGTGTGTGTGTGTGTGTGTGTGTGTGTGTGTGTGTGTGTGTGTGTGTGTGTGTGTGCGCAACGGAGTCTCTATCACAACTCTGGCGTGCACTTAGCGCTCTCGACGATGATTTTACAAGAGCATAATCAGTGTTAGTGCACTTAACATTACCAATTACTGCTAAACCCCAATCAGAATTTAGAGCCAACATTCCCGATCTAAGAAACTGATTGACTTAGAAGGCTATGTCTGAAATCATTTTAGCATCTCTATGATCCAGAGTAGAGTTACCCGCTTCGCACGCTCTCTGGTCTGGACGTTCAAGGCTTACATCAACATTAGCCTTGTACCCGGTCCTCTTGCGCGTCCGGAAAAGAGGGCATGATAGACATTGTCTTCGCATGCATGCATAAATTACCCCGAAATCGGCATAATGTATGTACGCATGCAGACCCGACGCTGTTTAGAATCTCGAGCCGATAATGTCGCATGCAACCATAACGGTTTCCATGCGTGGATGAAGCCATAGATCTAGACCCAAGGTCAAGTGATCCAACTAGACGATTCTAGACTTTGTTTTTGTGGCAGTGTAGAGTTTGTCATTCCTCGATGTCTAGTCGTACTGCAGTCAGGCTATTGACAGTGTTTGCTTAGCAAGAAGGACTGCAACAGAAGTTGCAGCTTATTTTGGAAATTTCTATCTGTACGACAGACGGTCTTCCACGCAGATCTTGCTCCGTGCATTCAAGTCATAGCAGAAAATTGAGGTTGCAGGTACATGACAGCCAGGACTGGTATGTCTAAGTCGAAAAAGCGGACAAAGAACATCACGGAAGCTGTTCGCTGTCATTGCGCGACACTAACAACTCGAGATTCTAAACGTCGGTTCAGCATGCATGCATACATTACTCCGATTTTGAGGTAATTCATGCATGCATGCGAAGAAGACAACGTGTACCAGGCCCTCTTCTCCGGGCGCACAAGAGGGCCTGGGTACGAGACTATATCAACATGTAAAATGATGTGCTTGGAAAGGATTATTTCCACGCAAAAGCAGAACACTAAATTAAGTAAAAAGTCAAATCCAAGCACCACCTTTGAAATTGTACAGACTGAGAAATCTAATAGCTACAGCAGTGGACCTACATGCCACATAAAACATCCTACTATAATGCAAACAAATAAAGTTTGACATACCTCTTCTTCTACGCCTTTTAGTTTAACTTTTAATGTCTTTCCACATGATGCTTGAGGAACATCGAGGTCATCAAAAAGAACAGCAAGCACTTCTACAGAGGTCTATACAGACATAAAAAAAAACAAATAATTCTCTTATCTTGTAAGTAGTTGAATTAACATCAATCAATGATCTACCTAAACAGACAACTATGAATTTGCTATAGAATATCGGCTGATATATATATATATATATATATATATATATATATATATATATATAGCCAGTATTAGAATGTACTGGAATTGATTTGGTGGCAGCTGATAATACAGATAACTTTCTAAGGGAATGCGTACAAGCATAGTTGGCATGCGAGGTGCAAGTCATATTGAGTTTGTAGAACTACAGAAGAGATCTCCTATCTGGGAACACTTTCATTTGAGAGGACACACAATTTGCCATCTGTAATGTTTCAAGTTAGTAGCCATTTATTATAGCAGCACACTATCTTGAGACAACTATAATCACTATCTTGATTACCCACCCAGGATTCATCCAGACACAGGGTTCTAGCCAGAACCATCTTTACCGTCATTTTGACTGTTGGGAGCGTTCCTAGACGGATGGGAAGGTTCCAACCGTCATTGTCTTAATGAGGAGCAGTGAGGTTGAGTATTGTTTGCTGCCTAATTAAGCGGCAGGTTTACATAGGAATGCCAACAGATGTCACTAAAGAAACAGTGTAACAGTTGGGGTAAGAAAAAGAAACACCTTGTTTATGGGGTTGGTTGTACAAACATTGTACTATATTTTATGTAAAAAGAACTTATTAACAACACATGCTGGTATTGTAATGTTATCTACACTAAATAGGCGAGTCTTTCCATCAGTCGCCAGTAAATATTCAATTAATTCTAAGCTTGTTTACTTAATAAAGTGTCACATACCCAGGAGGAATGACAGCTGCTTTGTCAGCAAGCCTCATGTGTCTAAACCATCAAGAATTGTTCGCAAATTATCTCTCTACTAGAGAGGCTACAGCGAGGTGATTTACTAAAGACGCATACAAGAATCTCCCTGACCAGACGTTCCATCCTACAAAGCAGGAAATAGACCAGGAAGTGAGGAGCATCACTAGAGTCGTGTATTTGTACTAGAGGATGTGGGCATGGTCACTAAAGCATTATTTTTGGGCATAGATTTTATTAAAATTAGTGATGGTTGGCGCCTAGTCCTGGCTAGAATGCTGCAGACATCACCTCCAGGAGGTGAATTATTAATATCAATTACCACTCATTCATCAATTATCTTATTGAATTCTTAAACCACATCTAGCAACTCTAGTCTACAGGCGATTGAGTTCCTACAGTTTATTATTCTATTTCTGATCGATGACAGAGATATGGTTGTTTCAAAGTCAAGATCATATGGGGAAGAAACTAAAATCCTAATAGAAACCATATAAATGCTAATGATACATTTTTTCATGACATGCAGAAACCCAAATTACCGAAAGAAATGACGTTTTACTGGCCTCGACACTAGGCCTTCCTTCACTTTCAGTGGTCCTTCCACGCAAGGAAAGAAGCGGGGCGGTATCACATGATGTTGCCTCCGTATAGCGAAGGGAGGCCTAGTAACTCTTTATGTCACATGTCATTGAGTTTTGCTAGCAACAGCTTGTGCTCCAGACATGTACAGACTGAAGAATATCGTCTGGGCGTGTTTGTATGTTGCAAACAGTTCCAGTATTCCCCCTACATCGCAGCGAGTGAAGGTACCTCTTTTAGTCACGTGCAGCGGTTGCTTCTGGAGTAGCTTCAGGCTGACATCAGCCACGTAGAAATTTCACACGTAGCCGCAATGGCTTTCGATCAATTCCAGGAGTGCGATGATAGAAAGCGTACATGTACAGTAGCCTAATAGCTATTATGTCGTCTTCTAGTCAACGACAAGAGAGGACAGTCTGCACGTTGCCTTTCTGCGTGTGATCTGGCCGTCTAGTCTTTGCACTCGTTTCTCTACGCTAACTAAACAGTAAGCAGCATCACAAAGACCAGCATGCATAGTTACTGACTGAATTTCGTGCATCTCCATTCCAATACCTTTGATATGACGTATTACTCTGCCGTAAACAAAAACACACCTGATCTCTTTTGCAAACCATTAACAATATGAAACAAACCCACAAAGAGTGGGCTTTCCTAATGACATAATTAGTTCAGTTGTCTAATGACATAAAGAGTTACTAGGCCTCATGGAGACAACATCACGTGATACCGCCCTGTTGCTATTCTTGCTTGGAAGGACCACCGAAAGCGAAGGAAGGATTAGTGTCGAGGCTAACGTTCTACTGTGTGTTGGAAAAAGCCATAAAAGCATTTAATTTGGTACATACATGTACAGAGTTTCAACAAGATAATCACGTGAACAAAAGTAAGCAGAAATGTTGCCAGCTAAAGGGCGCTAGAAGGAGAAACCCTGCCACCAACTAATACCATATACTTGATCTCCAGCAACAAGCTTTCCACACATCTACCTACAATCCTTCTTACAGTTTAACCATATAGTACATGTGTTGGCAAATCAGTACATCAGCCATAGTCTTAACTACTTCTAGTTGTCAGTAGTACTGTACGAGTTCTAAAATACAAAACTGCAGGTTGAATTCAATATGCCTGCCAGTGTGGCACACACTCAAGGAAAGCATCCATACTCATATGTCTTCCTAAAAATACAGATACATGTATTTTCTTCATCCTGTCTACTATCTTCCCTCATTCCTTATGGCCCCTGCCTCCTCTCTCTGTTCTTTTACTTAAACTGAGATGTTCATGATTATTATAACATAATCATTGCAACAATACAATAAATACAATATGCCCGCTATGTGTGTGCATATGCACACACACACACACACACACACACACACACACACACACACACACACACACACACACACGCACACACACGCATGCACACACGCGCGCGCACACACACACACACACACACACACACACACAGAAGTTACTTTGTTTGGCATCAACATCAGAGTGCTTCCTTTTTGAATCACACCTGACTCGACTCGACCAAGAACAACAGTCCCCATGTCCTACATTCACAACAACAAACGTGTCACGCTCTCATGGCCATACCTGCCAGCATGTTAGAGATAACCTTGTACTTATCTACAATCGGCATACGAAGAGGAAGGTCAGTCCGACGCGTTAGAGACGGTAGCTCATCTAAGTATGAAATGAATGAAGGTCCTCTACAAGATAGACAACACAAAATCACAAATTTGTAACTAACAGTCATTAAAACATGCCACACCTGTACCATGGGCACAAAGATGCTGGTAACGGATCCTTCAAGTTGGCACCAGTCAGTCCTGATACAGGCATGTAGTAAATATCTACACAATACAACGAGATGTCTTCAAACAAACTAAATATAACACATGACGCTTTATAGAAGACCAACCGTACAAACACAAATGTTTCACAGTATTACAATATCATTGGTCAACAGTATGTTAGCAATGAATTAACCAATTTCTACACTTCATGACAACTCTAATGGTACCATTTGTATCCTAGCATAGGTAACATGCATGTATCATATATTCTAGTTGCCCAACCAAATGCTCAACCCAGAAAACTTAGCTTGCAAAGTTCCTATGCAAACAAAGACTAATCATCCCTGTGAGTGATTTACTACTGTGCTCTAAAAGACATTCCACTTGCTAAATGCCTCAAGTGACAACAAGCACGATTTAGTGTGACATCTACTGAAGCACTCAAGGCTTTACCTACACCCTACATTTAAAAAGTCAAGCCATGTCTGTATTTCAAGATAACACAAATGCCATTCCGTTTCATAACACTATGAGTTACCTTGCTTAACAATGAAAATCATATACCGTATTATCTAGTGTTCAATGACATATTGTTATAAGTAAACTTTACTGGAAATTGCTGCAACAAGAGTTGGTACCTATGAGGCCCCATAGTTACACTCACACCTGAAATTGACATCATGGCAAAATGGAGAAAAAGTATGTCCACATGCTAATGCAAAAAACAATTCTGCATTTGGCAGCCAGAGATTGCAATTTATGAATACGATGATCACAAAACGACTCAATAAAAATCTGATCCAAAGATCAGCTGAGAGAGCACAAAAACATACACATTTTCACGTGTAACCAATGTAATTGGGAGAAGTAGATGAAGCCGCCTCATCAAGCGAAAAGAAAATAGGCAAGCTACAAGACTAAACTTGCCTGGTAAATCTACCTTGTCGATAACGACACGCTGCTATACCAGCAATTAGGTAAAATTCACATAATAATGGCATACTGTTGAAAGTGAGGTAACACTGTAGCTCAACAGGAAACAAAATCCTTGCCAGAAATTCGATCATAAGATCCTTTCGTGATAAGGCCAGACCAATTAAATTCTTAATGATCAGATTTGCTGGCCCAGTTTTGAGTTTGACCAAATAAATATAAAAACTTGATGTGTGCATGTACAATAACGTTTGCTGTAAATGACTTGGTAGTCCATTCAGCCAACAAAAACATATCGATGACTCTCCACTTGTAAACTGTGCATGTGCTACAGTGACTGTTTCTGCGTTCTGCTCTGTATCACCATCATTTGTTTGTGTTTTTTTAAATGTCCATTTTGTTATCTCACATTTTCACTGGTAGTGCAAAAAGAACAGAGCATGCGTAAAATGCCACACAACCATTAATCTTTTTATTCCGGTAAGTTGGTTTGGTTTTCATGTCATATCCTAGCATAAAAATTCAGTTGTCTGGCCTAATTTAAAAACAAAAGTCATCTAACATAATACATATCGTTCATTTAAATAACTGGTGAACACCATGACATCAAGATACAAATGAGCCACACCTACCGGTTTTGGGATTGAACCCGACCTTCTTCAGAAAAGGAGTCAGTTTGGTCTTGCACTCCTCGTATCTCTCCTCTGACCACTCGACAGTCGGGTCATCCATTTTGTTGATCAGTACAACTAAATGTCTAACACCGGCTGTCTTTGCCAACATTGCATGCTCTCTAAGACACATGAACGACACTTAAGACTCACCATAACAATAAACACACAAATAATGACCTTGTCTGGCCACCTCTTTCAAAGCCAGTTTCAAATTCTCCTTTTCTAGCAGAAATAACCTGTCAGAATGATGTGCGTTAGGTCACCAACTGCTGTCAAATGAGAGAGATGTACAGTACCAGAATCCCTATATCAGCTTGCTGTGCCCCACCAATCATGTTTGGTACAAAACTGCGATGTCCTGGAGCATCGAGGATAGAGAAATGCTTGTTTTCGGTATCAAACGAAGCACGACCGACTTCAACAGTTTTGCCCTTCAATGTTATAAGCAAACGAGCACTCATTCAATACAATAGTATATAAACAAGTTTACTTACACACATAAATATGATAATAACTACCACACACGTGCGCGCGCGCGTGCACACACACACACACACACACACACTCCTCCTCACTCCGTCGGTTAAGGATGTGACATCAGCCAAGTCATGTGATGTGACAGCACTGCAAGGAGGAATGAGGCGACTACTAGGGGGCAAGCATCGAGAGAGCAGTGCAACAGCAACTGTTCGTTGTTGTTCAGTCTGTATTCCATGATAGCTTCCTGTTAGCCATAAAAGATTTGGCTCAGAGCGTGAGGTGGTAAGTAGATTTGCACCTCTGTTGTAGGCATTGTTCACATTGTTGTAGTAAGTAAACACACACAAAATAAACACAAACATTTTTCAGTGCTGGCAATCAATGCAAGACTAGATTCTGTAGGTATGTCCTCTACGGTTGAAACAGTCTTGCACAATGCAGCATGCCATTCCAACATGTAATGGGCAGGCCTTCAAATTACCATTACATTGCAGCTGTCTATCGATTCTTGACGCTACTTGAGCCACATCACTCTTGTCAGTAAGCAAACAAGATTGTATGCACCAGGTCTACAACCAATGCAGCTGCAACTGCATAAACTTGTCCCAGGCTGCTTATTACAGCCCAAAATTGAAGGAGGTAATGATAATGATGAATGAAGAGCCAAGAGAAGCTCATGTTATTGATTAATTGGATAATAAATTATGTGACACACTGTGTGCCACTCTTTGCCTTAAGCCTCGTTCACAATACACCTCGCGTTGCGACGGGGCGTCTCGTGTCAAAAAATGCCGTTTCCGACGCAACACGCTGCAATAGGAAAAAATCCTATCCAACACATCGCGTCAGAAACAGCCTCCTTTGACGCGAGATGACGCGACGCAATGCAAAGTGTATTGTGAACCAGGCTTTACAGTCACAGTGAGTGGCAGGTTTGTTTTTGGTCATGTGATCGAGGCATAGCCAATGCATTAGTCAATTTAGACCAAGTAAGACGAAGTGGTGTGTGTGTGTGTGTGTGTGTGTGTGTGTGTGTGTGTGTGTGTGTGTGTGCGCGCTAGCATTGAGCAAATGTTCCAATATTCAAATATTTTGGGCATTCGAATACGACTACCAGCATTGAAACATTTGTAGCATATTGCTTATGTGTTGAAGTGTCAATGATAGCATCTTTCCAAGGTTGCCATTGATGAAAAAGGCAAATCTATGAGCATAAACCTGCTAAGTGGTTATGCACCTTATGTTGTAGACGAGCGCTCTGGTGATTGTCAAATGGTTTAGACTATACATTCTGAGAGCAACACCCACAATAAATATCAGATGTCTGGGAAAGACGGGCAACTTTGGGAGTACCTGCTGTGTAAAAACCTGTCATTACATGATGGCACCACCAATAATCAAGTAGTTACTTCCTAGCCAGCATTCTTTCCAGTGCCCTACCCACTAGTGTGAGAAAGCCACAACAAAGGATTGTTATCTGTTTGTAATAAATATTAGTTGGTATGTCAAGCATGCTAGATGTCTGGTACACAAAGCTGATATTTCAGCAAACACTGTAAATCCACAAATTCTTCGTATGCATTCTATTTTCATATTGTTGGTACAACTCCTAAATGTACTAAATTAAAATGCATACTAAAATTTTTCTTGGATGACAAACTGTTGTTACAAATTGCCACTATATTGATGATGTACAGTATAATACCATAACACAAGATCCAACACTCTGGTTTTAAATGACCAAAATGAAACTCTCTACGTACAGTATGTCCAGTTTGCAACGTTATCATGTCACTCAACTCAAACTGTTTCTGAAAGTACTCTGACAGACATCTAGCAATGGCATCAACAGAAGATGAACCAGACAATTGATGTGTTCTTGCAGTAGTGACGATTTGTTCTTTTGAATTAGACCTAATGCGCACCCCAACACTACGCTTCCATTGACGACAAAGCTGCTTGCTGTCTTGCAAAGCATGCAAGTAATATAAGTCATCACTTATTCATCCAATGCCAGTCTAAGAAGAAGGCGCCTCGCTGCAGCGACCTTTTTCTGCTAAATTTTTAGTTGTACCATTTCTTCAGACCGTCGGTCCAATACTAGTAACTGTTTTTGATACACATTGTGGATTGATAGAACTGTTGACTTTAGTGATTCAACAATTTTTGCAGACGAGCACGTGCCCTCGTAAACATCCACATTCTTCAGCCATTTGGGCAATGGTCAGCCTAGTCTTGGAGTCGTAGACGTGATATTGTCCTCTCTTTCTGCGCTTAGCTGCCAAGTGATCTTGATCCAGCGCTTTCTCTACACCACTGCAATGTCCTCTTGTTAGATCCCGGATGCGGCTTGCGATCTCCTTGGTAGTGGTAGTTCTTTTTGGTCTTTTGTCATGAGCCAAGCTTAGAACTCATGAATCACATACGCTGATGCACGTATAGAATGAAACAGTTACTGTGCTAGCGTGCGCTAAAATTGTACGTTAGAGCCTGTACGAAAATAAAATGCGTACAAAAATTTGTGGATTTACAGTAGGCTTTTGAACTATAAGTACAGTGCAATTCCACATATTGTTTGACTTGAAGCAGCTGTAATCAATGTTAACCTCTGCACATAGTGTAGAGGAAATGGGGTCAATAAGGTCACCAAATATTTGAATATTTTTAGAATATTCAAAGATTTAATTCACTCATTTGGCTTAATGTGTGTGTGTGTGTGTGTGTGTGTGTGTGTGTGTGTGTGTGTGTGTGTGTGTGTGTGTGAGCACGCACATGCGCACACGCACTTGAATGAATGCAAACAGGAACAAACAGAAACACATAAACCCTTTCTCTTTCAAAACCACCATACCTTGTCTCTTTCCTCCTGGTTAGTATCCAGAGCCCATGACAAGTACCATGTCTCTCTATTCTTCTCCTTCGCTTCTCGTTCATACTTCTCTAGCGTTCGCTTGTCAACCTGGCCAGTGAGATACATTAGGTGACCACCAATAGTCGACTTCCCAGCATCTACACATGCACACACACGCACATCACAATCAAACATAATCATTTCTAAACACACGACAATCCTTACCAACATGACCAATAAATATAATGTTAATATTCTCTTTCTCTGGTTGTGCAACTGCTGCCGCTGCCGCCGCTGCAGCAGTCATAGCTGCTGTTACTGATGCAGACTTCGCAGGCTTGGTCTCTTTTTCTCTGCTGCCCACTTGCAGTTTTTCGATACCTTCCTCAACTGCATCTACTTTGATCTCCTCCTGATGAGATATATCTGTTGATGCTTCTTGTTGAAGACGTTGGTCACAGGCTGTAGATGTCTCTTTATCATTTACAACGTCACCACCCGCTGAAACATTCCAGAAATTCAACAGCAGCTGAGTCTAATCGAATGTGCCAGAACAGCCTTTGCTCCTTTTATTTATGACTATTTACGGTAATACCAGCGGCTTACGTCTGTCTATTCGCCACACACACACACACACACACACACACACACACACACACGCACGCACGCACGCACGCACACACAGTCTCTCTCTCTCTCTCTCTCTCACACACACACACACACACACACACACACACACACACACACACACACACACACACACACACACATCACATTGACATGTGCAAAACCCGCACAGTTGGTCTGGGATTCTGAAGGCATGCGATTCTATTCAAACGGCTTTAGAGTCATCAGAATAACTCTAAGCCGTGAAACCAATGTAGCAATGGGCATCTGCTCTAGCACACCCGATCAAAGTAGTAAGCTGCGCACACCCAAGCGGTGACATACCCGGATGAGATAAACGTGTATCAGATGCAACTGCAGATTTCCCTCCAGTCGGCACCATCTGCTTATCGCTCGCTACCTCATCAGAGCTAGTTTGTATTGCACGCTGCCCGGGCGGTTGAGCTACACAAGACAATCGCCCTTATTAGCAATCGAACCAGCCAAATGCTTCACCACGTGACGCTCACAACCAGACAGACGAGACGAACACAGAATTGAAGAGAGAATTAAGGTCTTACCTGGTGCATCTGATTTGCGCAAAAACGAGGGAACAAACTCCTGAGCGTGCACGTTTAGTGAGAACGACGTCGCATCTGGATTGAGTGTTGAGTTGGTCTTCGCCACGTCATTTGGATCGACGAGTGATTCCCAGCTGTCTGGCTCCCCCATAATGATACAATGTGCACGAGCAGACAGCGGCAGTCGTATAGTCGAGTCTACGATTCGCAACGAGACAACGACGAGCCGCTTTGCCTAATATCGGACGGCGACTGCGCAATCCACGAGGTTGCAATGCGCTAACTACCCTTGGAGTCCCAGACATACATGATACTACAGCATTCGCAAACATTACTCATGTTGAGCAGGTTTCAAGTCAACTTCGATTACACCGTCGACATTTATCTAGGCGCAAAAAATTTAGTTATTAGAGTCTATACATTTAATGTTTATTTATTTATAAATTAATTAGAATTTTTACACCTGGCTGTTTAGCATTCTCAAAGCTGTCCATCAGTCTCTTTGTATGATTATACCTGTAGACTATTTCCCTTCCTGTATTGTTACTACAGTAGTAAGAAGGACATAACAAGAACAATTGTACTTCGTTGTTCTTTAGCTATACAAAAAATTGGTTCTAGGGAACTTTCATTGTTTTCAATAACAACCAATATTTTCCTAAAGTTGAATTACTAGTCACAATGTATCCGGTGACGAATTGGTCCACATTCTTTTATAATCACAAAATTTGAATTTTTTTATGTTCATTCAAAGTGTAATTGTGGATATTTGTTGGCATGTTTGAGAAACTACACAAACTACTCCGAATTACAGCCTCCAGTGTTGCATAAATCAGGCAATAGAAGCTAGAGAAAATAGATGTTTTCTCGTGTTAGCACACCAAATCGGCTCTAAAGTTCAAACAGAAAACAAACTGAAAGTTTGACAGTATCCTGCCCAGAAGTTCTGGCTACATAAAGTTATCTCTAGTGTTAGTTAATAGAGATGAAAGGTAAAACTGCACTCTTATAATCTACTGCATTTCATTGGGATGCCCAACTTTGATAAATGATGGGTCACTCGAAACAGTTGACCATTCAGTTGAATTGCCTCTTGCTTACTGTCGAACTCAATATGTGGACGAGTAGGTAAATCATTCTCCACTTTAGTAGACAAAACGTTTAGTCCACATTCAACAATCATCTTCTCCACGTGTTCGGCAATAGCTAAAGATGCAGAAACACCCGTAGATCGAATACCAGCAACTGTGACCCAAGGACAGTTCGAATCACTATGAATAACATAGTCTTCGTTATCAGACCCTGGCCGTAAACCGGCATAGAAAGACGATATCTTTAAACCCTTCAAACATGGCAGTATCAAAACGGCTCGATTAACAAGCTTTTTTAGAGTAATTTCATCCACTGACATCACGTCTCTAGCAGACTGTTCCTCAGCTGTAGGTCCAACAACAATGTCGCCATAGACAGATGTAAATAATAATACACCTCTGCCTGCCTTAGAGGGTACGGGCATTATTATGTGATTTAACATACGATCGTCCGACTTTTCAAACACAACAAATTGACCTTTTCTCGGTTTTATATAAAACTTGGGCGCAACAGAAACCGGAATCCGACATTCCTCTAGTTTGTCTCCATATAAACCTGCAGCATTTACAACACACGATGCCTCTACTTGCGATCCATTCGCCAAATATAATTTCCAGAATTTAGAATCATTGCTCCAATCAGCACGCGTTACTTCTGCCTCCCTATTGACAACAGCTCCACACTGCAAAGCATCTCGAACATAAACAATCGGAAGCAACCAAGCATCAACAACTGTTTCATCGGGAAACAGTATCCCACCAAGGAGAGACGGATTAAGGTTCGGCTCAATCCGCAGCAGCTCCGTCGGACCCAACGTAACTAGGTTGGTGACCCCTGTAGACTCCGCATGCTTGACCACATCCGGGAGTCGCCGCAGCTCGGCCTCACTCCAGGCGACCATGAGAGCTCCTACTTTTCTGTGAGGAATGCCGAGCTTTTTATAAAATTCCAAATTTATTTCTCTGCTTCTCTTGATAAGTTTCAGTTCTAAGGAGCCAAGAGGAACGTCAAATCCGACGGTCGTAATTCCACTGTTTCCCGAACTCGCTCCCGATAACAGTTCCTTTTCTTTTTCCAAGATTACGACTTTAAAACCACGCACGGCAAGTTGCCGAGCAATAGCACAGCCTACAACACCGCCACCAATCACCGCCACATCAAACATTTTATCACGTGATCTTAGCGCGCGCACGGCAATCATCACGTGCCAGGGCGGGGTTTGAAAGAACGCTGTTTATGTCGAAACGCTTCGAGGCATGGCTGAAACGTCGTTTCATTTCGGTGCGAGAGACGGAGACGTCAGAGTGCTAAGTAAGGCATCAAAAAAGGACGTCAACAAGACCGACGGATCGGGAATGACGCCTCTGCATTGGGCTTCATGGCACGGCAGTCTTGATGCCCTCAAACTGCTAGTCCACAAAGGGTAAATCAATAATCAATATATTGAAACGTTTGCACGCAAATGCAAAAAAAATGTGTTGGTGCAATTTAGTGGGCGTATCCCTACTTTTCCTTTTGCATTGCAAACGTTTGGCGGTGCTTGCTGTGTGCTGACAATGCAGTTTTCTTTGTTTTAAGAGCTAATCCAAACCTGCCCGACAAAGATGGAAGCACGCCTGTTCATATTGCTGCATCGATGGGTCACACTGCCACTCTGAGGCACTTGGTCGAGAAGGGTGGCAATATCTGGGCTCTCGACAATCAAGGACAGACACCCGCCATGGCTGCTGCCACTCGAAGGCGAGCTGAGTGCTTCAAGTACTTGGATTCGCTCAGTGTTCGGCTGCAGGTCGAGACATCGGGTGCAGTGCAAAAGATGCAGCAGAGAGCAATCAAGGAAGCCGAGAAACGAATGAAGCAGCTGAGAAAGAAGCAGATTGAACAAAATAAACACACGGCAGCACCGACAAAGACAGGAGAAGGGAAGACGATGGGAAAGAAGTCAAAGACTTATGCCAAGTTGCCCACAGCAGGACAAGTCTCCGATGTTGTCCAGCAGTTGCCTGTCAAGCCAAGTACTGTGAGTGGTTTCAGGCAACGGATTTTGAGTTCTCCCATGATAGCAAATCCCGGACAATTAAAGTTGAACACGATGTACCGTCAGGTTGCATTAGGCAACTTTGTTTTAAAGCCAGCTGAAACACCAAAGAAGGAAGACGATCCCAAAGGGATGTTGTCGTTCAAGAGCTTTGATACACTCGATAGTGAACAGGCAGACAATGCCAAGGAACGTGTTGGCCATCATCATCTTCGTCGTGTCGGATCAACTGGATCGATTCGAATTAGTCCCAATCTGGGTGAAGAAGACAAGAAGCAGACGGCTGCTACAATACGAGGTATATTTCGGAATGAAGTAAGTGCAACTGCTGGTCTGGTCAACACACTCTCGTCACTAAAAACTCCTCAACCAGCAGACATGGCAGTATCGGCAAATAATTCTTCCTATTCGACCACCAGTGAACGACAAGGACGGCGGAGCAGAACAACTTCACTTTCTGATGCAGCACAAAATAATGAGGAATCTGTCAAAGCCAATGATGGTGAACCATTAGATGACACAGATGCTGCCGCAGCTGTAGCACCAGAAATCGAGGTGGACAACCCTTTGGCAGCATTGTTGGCTGCACTAGAACTGGAAAGCATACTCGATCTCTTGGAGAAGGAACGCATGGATCTCGATGCTTTAGCTCTGTGTAGTGACTCTGACCTGAAGGAGATCAATATCCCTTTGGGTCCTCGTCGAAAAATAATGGCCGCCATCAGACGACGCAATGATGCTATGCAGACTGCGAGACATATGAAAGACACGCCAATTTAGTTAATAACTAATCTATTAGTAGATTCAATTAATTAGTTATTTTTAAATTGTTTGATTTGATGCGTCGTGATTAGCAAAACAGCGATACCGTGAAGAACGTGTTCTGGCAACACACAACAACCTTGTCAAAGAACAACAGAAAGTACACTACACTACACGTAGCTTACATCTTATCCGGGCTTTTCATTAGTTACGCCTACTGCTAGCGCACGCTAGCCAAACAGAAGCGTCATAAATTCTGATGGTTCAACGAAAGTGAGACGATGATGAACCTAACTTGGCAAGGCGCTGAACCGGTTGGCGACCTCCTTGGCGTCACTTTTAATCAAGACTGCTCGTAAGTGCAAGTCTAGAGCGAACACCGACCATGACAGGTTGCTACTGATTTCCATCTTTCATTTTTCATTACAGTTCGATAGCTGTCGGAACTCGCTCAGGATACAAGCTCTATCAGTTTTCATCCGACGAACGCCTAGCCAAAATCCACGAAATGAGTGAGATAAATACTGATGCAATCACAGAACGTGTGCAACCAGTGTACGAAATCTGTCTGTTTGACATGCTTTTATGTGTTAGTGGGAGAAGATGCTTGCATTGTAGCGCGCTTGTTTCAAAGCAGTCTGGTTGCCGTGGTGGGGCAGAAGGAGCCGAGAAAGCTGAGAGTTTATCATTTCAAGGTACGTTTTCTTTTGAAATTTTCGCATGTGATTTCGAATGGTTGGAATGCCTCAGTGGCAGGAATTCTGATGTTGAAAGTTGATGATTTTCAGTGTGTAAGGCCGCAAAAATGAAATTAGTTGTTTGAGGGGCGCACACCAGTGTTTGGTTGGTGGGCGTGTTTTTAATTGATTTTTCAATTTTTCAATTTTAAATTAAATTTTAAGTTAAATTTCAAATTTCTAAATTTATTTATTTGAACATGGTTGTAGTATTTCTTGTTACATACATGAACTCAACCAAGTAGACTATGTTCACATATGACTTTTTGGGAAGACTTGTTGTATTAAATATCCGCCCTCTTCTGGTAGTACTTAAACTTTAACTCCTTGCTACAGAATTATATCAAAATTGATTGTTTGTTATAACTGGGCTTATTGTATGTGTATGTTGAATGTCCTTTTTGACTTGATAATGCAGTGTTCATCGTCTTCGCTTTGTGATGTTTGAGTTATATGAGCTAGTGCTACGTTTTGTCTCTTGCAGAAAGCAACGGAAATATGCAATTACAGTTATGCGAAGGATGTGCTGAATGTGAAGTTGAATAGACAGGTACAATGCTTGTGAATGTCGGTCTGTCTGTCTGTCTGTATGTATGTATGTACGTATGTGGCTCAATTGGTTAGAGTGTGCAGTTGGAGATTGGCAACATTCGGGACCTTCGGGTTAGAGTTTGAGTAAGGGAGGGCCACATACATAAATTCCCTTGGGCAAAGAACATATAATTGCCTCTCTCTTTGGAGTGTGAGGTTCTGTCTACAGCAAGTATCTACAGCAAGTACAGCAAGTGTGAAGTACATCATAGTGACTTCTGATAATGACTTCTGATACAGTAGTGTTAGATTGCAGAATAGTAATTACAGTATCGAACCTGGGCCTTAGGGGCTCTTGTATGTACGTATGCAGGGTTGTCCCCAGCATACAAAAGGCACGGCGGAGCGCCATGCCTTGGCTCCTGCTTGGTACAGGCCCGCCATGCTTTACTGAGTAGGCAGTGGCTACTCTAGAGTCCGTTCACACATTTTGCGCAGTGTGGGAAAATTTCTAGACCTCGGGATTCCGAGCATGTACAAGCATGTGCCCAAAGCAGGTGGAGGCAACTGGTAAATAGAGATGGGTAGTTAAGATGACTATTTAACCCAAAAACTGACAAGTTCCGCATTGTGAGGTGTAAAGCGCTGTCCTAGACCCGCCTTGTTTTCACGTAAGCAGATAAGCTGAATGTTTAATTGCATTCTTTTAGAGTCACCATACACTGATTTAATTAGCTGTCTCGTAACAGTTGTTTTTTGAGTCTACTGTTCTCTAGTGTAGCTATGAAGACAACGAACTTTGTATTTAAAAATTTACAAAGTTGTTTGAAGCAAGCAACTAATTCTTTGCGTATTATTTTAGTTCTTTGCCTACAGGGCCGGGGTGTGATGATAAGACCAATTAGGGGGACGACTGCCATATGGTATGAGCTTGATTGTAATACAAGTACTCAAAAAGCAACAGTGGTTGTCATGCACCGCCCACAATTGCATCAGTAGCAACTGCAGTTCCCTCTCTAGAAGATCGCTAAATGTTTTTAATTTGGGGTGTAGCTACTGCAGAATATTAGACGGCTTTAGAGAACTAACAATAAACAGGTTAACAATAGAAATACATGAGGAAGACTTGTCAGAACTGCACAAGATTCTCCATAGAAACCAAAAAAAATTATAGCATGTGGGGAAATCTAGCATGTGGGGAATCTAGCACGTAAACAAATGAGAGTCAGCTGCGATGTACTGTACTATACATAGTGGTGTGCACAATGTGAGAACAGCTAATTGTTTGATTGAGTTTAAATTAATCAAATTGCAGCTTTCAACCTTCCAACATAGCGTGCAAATCTCATGGATTCAATCACACTGGCTGTAATTAGTGGTCTGGTGAAGGTGACAATGATATGATGGCGTCATTAAAATGTGTATATTTTAATTAATTTGAATGCCGGTGTTACACACTCACTTAGGCATGCACTTTTGTCTACAATTCAGATTGCTAAAAAATACGATAATTATGGACGGTCCTTCACAGGAATCTACACTAGAGGACAATTTAGTTAGAATTTTTGATCTGAGTATATCATGCACATGCATGGCATGTGCTTGCCAGTATTTTGTACAAACGTGATTATCAAAGTGTAGTGGTAAAAAGGCGTACTGTTGTAAACTTTAAAAGGTGTTTTGTTTTCCTTAACAGGTAATGGCATCTGATTCTCGGTAGAAATTGTCCAAAATTTAAAACGTTGCAACAAATGAGAACAAAATACGTTTTAGGTTTGGTTCACATCAGTAGAACACTGTGTAAATAGACAGGTCTGTATATACTATCTCTAAGGCTGTCTAGCAAATTTGATAGGCTTCTAGATTAAAATGCGTGCCATTAAAAAATTGTGGGGGCGTGGTCACGAGAATTTCCGCCATGCCTTACAAAAATCCTGGGGACAACCCTGGTATGTACAAAAAAATTTATGTATGCATGTATGTGTGTGTGTATGTGGCTCAATTGGTTAGAGTGTGCAGTTGGAGATTGGCGACATCCAGGACCTTGGGTCAGAGTTCAAGTGCGGGAGGGCCATATACATAAGTTCTACCACATAATTGCCTCTCTCTCCAGAGTGTCAGTTCTGTCCAAGCAGCAAGTTGAAGTACATAGTGACATATAGTGACTACTGATAGTGTTAGATTGTAAAGTATCGTAGCAAGTGCTTAGCAGTATCTAACCTGGGCCTTAGGGGCTCTTGTAACAAAACAAAAAATGTATGTATTGTGAGGCTCAGAGGATGCCACAAGGTTTTGGTAGCTCCGCCAACCGATACATAGTGAATTCCAAGTCATTTTGGAGAACTTTAGCGACAGAAAGGTATATTAACCTACAGGCTACATAGATTGCGAGCCTAATTGATTGAAAGACTAACCACGATCAAGAAGAAGAATGGCGGCCAAGAGGCCGTTGTCAGTCAGATTGGTTGCTGAAGGCATGACAGCAGAAGACATAGTAAAGGCTTTATTTAAGCAACTGCCAGAAGAGTGTATTATGTGCATTTATGTGCGTGTGTCAGACAATAGCAGAAACGTGGCAGATTACTTTGCTGAATGAAGAAACCAAAGAAAAGTTGGTACTGACAGGCCTGATAGTACATAATGTTTGATTGGAAGTAATGCCACTACAAGATCCACCAGCTTTTGTCTCAGTCAAAATGCCCTTTGAAATGGCAGATAATGTCATTATCTCGAGAATAGCAGAAAACAGTCAAGTTGCAAAAATTACAAGTCTACGTAGTCCTTTGCACAACATGTGGAAACGGGAGTGAGAGTATACAAAGTACAAAATCCAAGAGGATTTTCCAGAGCGTATAATTTATGGAAGATACAATTTACGTCTGCATGTGTGATATGCTGGACAACCTCCAACATGTTATAGAAGCGGAAGCACTACTCATATGATAAAGAACTGTCAACAAAAAAAAGATAAGAATCCTGAAGACCAGCGTAATGAGAATCATGACCATGATCTTGATAAAAACCACGATTTAGAAATGCAGCAAGAAAACAAAGAAGGAGAGAATGTAAAAGAACCGGACTGTCAAACAGCAACAGAAATGGAACTATCAGAACAGAATCCTGAAAGTACAGAAAGACAACTGAAATCTCTACAAGAGATGACAGGTTCAACACTGGAAACCACCAATCAATCACAACCAGAAACAGACAACCAAAAAGTAAGGGACAAATCAGTAACAAACACGTTACCAGAAACAAAACAGTGTGCACAATCCAATCCAACAGAAAGAACAGCAGATCACAAGCAACAGTCTAAAGAAGGAAAACTGAACATGACACTCTGACAAAATCGTAAAACATTGTGCAATCACTTGACAGAAAAACAGAATCACAATCCAGATCTAGAACACAATCTAGATCACCGGTCACCGAGCAGAAGAGCAAACATCGAAAGGGGGGCACAAAGTGCTGCTGAAGAAAAACTACATGTTTCTCTCTTATATGGCTTGGGAGACTTTAATAACTATTGGAGACCATTTGCAGAAAGAAAAGAAGGAGTTATAACTATGTTAATTTGAAATGGTATATAACTTATGATTGCAAATGATCTAAACTGAGTCTGAAGGACTCTTTTAATAAAACAGAAAAAATGTATGTGTGTACTATGTGATGGCATGTCCACTGATAACAGTGATGACTCGAACTATGTAGCCTAGGTATGTATGTATGTATGTATGTCTTATTTATTGAAGCACAAACTCTGCATTACATTTCTAACACTAAATGCAAACAAGCTACTGAGTTCGACTTCTGTCTGTCTGTCTGTCTGTCTGTGTCTGTCTGTCTGTCTGTATGCTTGTTATCTAATCCTGTCCACTCTTGATGTTGTCAGTCAAATTGTACTTGAATAGTTCTCTGACTTGAGCATCAGGTCTTTGTTACAAGTTGCTTCATATGAATATCTTGTTTGTACATTGTAGCGGTTGATCGTCATTGTGGAAGACACTTTGGTCATTCATGGAATAAAGGACATGAAGGCAAGTGGCGACAAGTGTAATCGACCACTAGAATAATAAGTAACCGCTAAAACCATACTTGCGTTTCATTACAACCATTTTTGTGTTTCTATTTTGCACATGCAAGGAGCAACTGGTGCTGTAACCAGATTGTATATGAAAGGTAGCCTCGTCCCCAGGTGTTCGCCTCGCTCCTTCAAACAGCACTCGTGTGTTACATAACTAGGCTGTCGTCACAGCCTCACTTGATGGTGCAATACCTGGCATTTTTTGCATAGTTGAAATTACTTTTGTAGTTAAGATGTAAAGGTCAATATGCACTGCAATATGAAATTTGAATGGCAACATTTTTCATCATTATGTAGACTCAAGTAGTGCACAAAATTGTTTGTCTATGAAAGTGACGTGATTTACAAGTATTTTATCTATACTTACATAATGCGATTCATTGCATAAGATTTGACATGCATACGTTTAACGGATATACAGTACGATTGTGAGCACACGGTGAAATGTAGAATGTGGCTATTGGTTGATCCTGTTACATTCGGAAACGTTAGTTCTATTTGATGTTAGTTTGTGTGGCCTTACATTTGCGATAATAATTCATATTTGTATCTTGCATCTTCCAGGTCATTCATACCATTCGCGATACACCTCTCAATCCATCAGGTATGACAGTTGTGTTGATATTAAACCGGGTAGTGTATATGTAATTGTAATGCTATCGCGATGTTTGCTGTTTTGGCAACTGTAATTGAATGGTGATGTGAATGCTAGTATTTTTGAATGTTTGCCATTTTACTCAAGACCTTGCAGGTCACTTACATCCATTGCCTTTACGATACAATGAGGTATTTATGATGAGAGACTCTGAGTACAACAGTACGATGGGATTTATACGTGCAACATCCAAGTGTGATCCCTGAGACCTTGACTGTGGTATTGCTCAACAGCAAACCAATAAAACAGCAATATTGAGACATTCAATATAATTTCAGTAGAAAAATTCTCAGACAAACGTTTGATATAGTATCTGTGCAATTGATGAAAAAACTCAACAAAGACTAAAACAAGAATGTGTGAACAGAAATATTTCTGTATGCCGCAGCAGCACTCGAGTGACTATCTGTGGAATGAAGAGACCGTGTTAGCTAACTGTTGTTAACAGAAGCACACCAACTCACAAAGTTTTTGTACATTCTGTTTCAATGATGTGCAAAGATAAGAACTTTACAAAAACTATGCTTCTGTATACTAGACAAGATGTATGTATACATGGATTTGATTTTGCTTGCCTCTACCATTTACAGGTTTGAGTTTTTAGAACATTGAGAACTGTAGTGGTAGTGGTGGTGGTGGTGGTGGTGGTGGTGGTGGTGGTGGTGGTGGTGGTGTGTGTGTGTGTGTGTGTGTGTGTGTGTGTGTGTGTGTGTGTGTGTGTGTGTGTGTGTGTTTGCATGCATGTGGGTGTACGTGTGTGGTGTGTGCACGTGTGTGTACTGCTTTAACAACTCGATTATAACCAAATACTCGTTCTGTCTAAACTGTGTTATTGGTTTGTGCCATCACTCGTGCATAACTATTTTTTAGGTGTGTGTGCATTCTCTTCAAGTTCTGAGAACAACTACTTAGCATATCCCGGAAGCACTCAAGTCGGAGAGGTTCAAATATATGATGCTTACCACTTGGTGCGTTACGCTCCGCTCATCATTATCTTTGTAAGTACGTTATTATTTTGCTTAACCTTTCTACTTCTCTTTCTACAGAAATCTGTTGCAATGTTCTCAGCACACGACGGTCCATTGGCAGCCCTTAGTTTTACTGATGACGGCATAAAATTGGGAACAGCATCAGTAAAGGTGAGTGCTGCCACATCATCTTCACTTGATTTAGTATTAAGTGTCAACCTACGTAGGGTACTGTGATTCGAGTTTTTAAATCCGATGACGGCACAAAACTTTTTGAATTCCGGAGAGGTGTCAAGAGGTACCATTTAGTACAGTCATGTAATTCAAAGTATTAGACAATGCTTACAACTTTAATTCCCGTCAACAGATACGTCGAGATCAGTTGCCTCGCGTTTAGTCCTGACGGCAAGTATCTGTGTGCATCAAGCAATACAGAGACCGTCCACATCTTCAAACTGGAAGTACAGAAGGAGAAGTAAGCTTGCGAGTGTTGACAACAAAGCAGATTGTTGAAGCAGCAGATTTTGTATCATTAGGCCCGAGGAAGAATCACAAAGCTGGATGGGTTACTTTAGTAAGGCACTCGCCGCTCCTGCCAGCTATTTACCCAGCCAGGTAATGAAATATAAATTCAATGTCTTTATGTTTTGTACCTTCACTGCGTGTAGACTTTTGTGTTGCATGGTTGTCTCAAATTGGGAATCTAAGCAGCATGTGTATGGATATCAGTGATGTGTTGCAGTGGGGATTATAACATTTGTAAGTGGGTCGGACATCACTCTGTGTACTTGGATACAAGTTCCATTTTAAAATTGACTTTATTAATTATGAACATTAATTATTAACTAAATTAACTTAAATTGAATTAAAATTATTAGGCCACATCAAAAATTTTGTGTTTGGGTCGGCAGCTCATACATATTTGGGTTGGTAAGTCGTAGAATTTTTTCAGGAAATATTTTCCTACGTAAAGCATGCTAGAACAACCAGTATAATGTGCCGAAGTGAAACTACAGCAAGTTTCAAGACAGAAAGGCTGTGAAGCATGCCGCAACAACAACGTCAGATTAGAGTTCATTTCTGGGGCTGACGCACAACAGCTGACTTGCAAAGTGCAGTTAATTATTAACACACACCGGAAGGACAACTTTGTATTTCTTCAGCTGTTCCTGGCTAGGTGCTGCATCTGGACTACCGCAATGACAACGAACCGGAGGCAGTTGAAGATGGCAAGCATATTAAGCAATCTCAACATGGTTGCTGCAGCGAATTGTACTGACACAAAGACTCTGTTGTGAAGAGGGCTTAGCCTTGGCCTCCCGGACCCATGTAGCACTGATTCAAAATCGTCCTTGGCCTCCCAGACTTGTGTAACATCAATTCAAAATCGTTCTATTTTGGAATTTTGAATCGGCGCTACATGGGTCTGGGAGGCCAAGGCTAAAGAGGGCTACTTTTTGTCGTCAATGGAGACCCTGAGAGCCTTAGGTAGACTCTATAGACCCCTTCAGATCATCAGATGCAGCCTTTTCATCCTCTCACAGACTGTTGGAAAGTTGTTTCCGTGGCATTTGACACACGTGTCAAGATCTGTGGTGCGAGAAAGTTCGAACCATGCCAGCATTCCACTGTTTGCCCTGCCATAGTTTTAGCTTACACTCTAACAACCCAGATATTACAGAGATTCCCGGATATAGTCATGGTATGCGTAACACAACCAGAAGACACAGCACACGAAATCATCATTGTTACGGGGTTTTGAGAGTCGTGTAGCGTATAGTGAATAGTATTTCAACTTGTTCATTGCTTCACATTGCTTGCAATTCGATTCTATGACAGTCATCAATCTTAGTACAGTTAATGTACGCTAAGGCAACCCGATAACAAATAAATAAATATTTGCAATCTTTGAAAAATCGGGTTGGACGCACCCGAAACACGAATTTTGTTGTGGCTTTATTTAAATAATTTTTGATTTAACTTTAGTAATTATAAATTGTTAATTACACCACACCAAATTAATTTCACACCGAATTATATGAAAAATTAATTAAGTATTGCCTGTAAGCAGATCCTCCCTTTTCTATTGGCGACATCTATGGTACTGTACTCTGTTCCCAGCATCCAACTGAGCTCAATCTATATGTAGACAGATATGTTTTGTTTAGTCTAACATGTTTGCATTGGACAAATGTGTCTGACTGTTATAATCCCCACTAGTGTTGTTCCACGGTTTATTGTAGGTGACCGACGTATTCAGTCAGGGACGTTCGTTTGCGATGGCTCGTCTGGAGAAGCCGGGGCAGAAGAACATCTGTGCTATCACCGTGTACGACTGGAATTCATTGTGTTTATGAGGTCTTTGAATAGTGTTGTATGTACTTGTGCGTCTAGGATGCAACAGATGTCTCGTCTAGTCGTCGTGACTGCCGACGCAAACGTCCGGATATACAACATCAATCCGGCCGAGGGTGGCGACTGCAAGCTCGTCAAACAATACAAGTAATAGACAGGTGGATGTTCGTGAAACGTTTGGTCTACAAATTTGTGCTCTTGTCCAGTCTTCTAACGATCGACGAGGACGGGATGGATTCATCAGCTGTGAGTCGTTATTCGACGAATCCTTGTACTATTGAGTAGTTCGTTTTTGATCTAAGGTGGAAAGTCAGGCGTCCGGTCTGGCAGCAATAGCACATCCAAAATCAAGAGTGTTTGAGGAATCTCGAGAGTCAGAACCAGTCGGCAAGTCTAAGTCGGCTGTTCTGGAGAAAGAGGATGTTCGACCGCAGGAAGATGGCGATACAGATGACGATCGGCCGCCGGATCAGTTCAAGTCAGGTGAACAGTGAAGGCTAAGTTTCTCGACGTGGAGACTTAGTGCATGGATTTGTACAGCACATAGAATGCATACGGTTACTGTATCTTCTTCCATTTGCAATCATGTGAATACCACGTTTTGTGATAGTGTGAATACCAACTGCAGGGAATTAGGAATGACAAACATGTAGTGTGGGGTGTGAGGTTTGTATGACTGATAACTGTTATAGATGTGATCGACGAGGAGGTAACATTTCTGCCAACATGCAAGCAGTCACACGCGCGCGCGCATACACACACACACACACAATAACTGAACTTCCTATTATTACATTGCTTACTATTACATCACCTGGTCAACCATCAGTCTGATGGTCCATAACGTCTATCCCATTCATGAGAAGCGAATCTTTGACACCAGCTGCAGCCATGTATGTAATGTTGCCCCGTGTGTCATGTCAACCATTGTATCTTTCATCTCCTTCTACCTATTAGACATGCAAGTCTGTTGTGTTGTTGCATCTGTGTTTAATGGTTTCAGCATACCCAGGCATGTTTCCATGTTGCCCAAAAGCCCAAGATGTGGGCGTCACTTTTACTGTTAATGCCAGTGACTATTAGCACGAGTCCTGAAGAAATCTTTTTCAGAACTGTAGTTTAACTAACAACTCTACCCCTAATCCTCACATGTCTAACCCTTGGGATAAAGTTGTGAGGCTTGGGGTTGGATTGTGAGGGTTAGGGTTAGAGTTGTGAGAGTTAGCCCTCACATATCTAATCCTAACCCTCACAAATTTAGTCCCAACCCTCACCACTTCCAGGCATACAGGCACTGGACAAAACTAGCGCGAGAGAGTGGGGAGGAGGGGACGATGCAACACAACTTTAGCCCCAACCCTCACAACTTTAACCCTAAGAAGATTGTTAGATCATTGATGCTTGAATTAGCTAAGACTGTATGTGAATTGCAACCAATTAAACCGCGTTATATTTTTGATATTGATGTCTTGTTGTCATTAGGTTTGGAAAACCCACCAAGAAAATCCTGAGTGTTACGAATAATTTAGTGTGTGTTTACGTTTATGATGGTCAGTAAATAAGGCCATGCAAATGCATATTTGATCCCAATTTTTGGACATTGTGCTAACCTGTTCAGTTACAGACTCTCTGGCAGAAGTGTGCTCATGCACATAAATGTAAGTCAAATTCTAATTTGTCTCTGGAAACCAGTTGGAACAAGCACTTGATTTCAAACACCACAAAACTCAAAACCAACACTCACAGAAATCTTGTTAATTGTTACTACAGCCACATCCTGTAAAAATTCATTTCAGTTTTCCTCTCACACAAACTCAAACAAACCTCATCTCAACGTCAGAACAATTAAAACACGCCTTCGTGCAACGAAACAGTCAAATTGGCACACGTAAGTTGTGCTACTTCATCAGTCTTTGCTGCTTTCCCTATCCTTGTCTCGTGCCGAGCGTGCGCTAGAGGCCGGCACTCGTCCTACACGCGAGAGACGAGCTTCTGCAGCTTCGGCTCGTTCCAGAGCGTCATCTAACTCACTCTGCACACGCCTACCTTTAGCTTTGAGAGACTCGCATTGTTCATCCTGTCAAATACGACCATTTGTACCAACATCAAGTTAGTTGATCTATTAGGCTTGTCTTACAGCCTCCTCAAACTGTCGACGCAGTGTCTTGCCCCTGGTTGTCAGCTTGTCTACTTGCTCTTGCAATCGTTGATTATTCTTCGTCTCTTCATCGAGCTGGAATGCCAGCTCTTTGGCCTTCCTTTCGTGTCTGTACACAACAGAATAACTTAAGACTTGTCTTACTGTATGAACGAGTGATCACCAAACCTCCTAGAACTTCGAATGGCATCCTGCCGACCTTTCTGTTCTTCTTCCAGTTGAGTTGAAAGCTCACGATTCTGCATGAGGATAAATACATGAGAATACAACCATTTGCTGGGGTGTCTTTGAAACACAAACACCATGCTTAAATAAAATGTTACCGACAGGATAGTTTCTATGGCAAAGTCAATGTAAGTAGTCACTTGACCATTTACACATGGTACAATCATGTGTTCTAATAGTAAGTCCCTATTAGTGTTCTGTCAAAGATAAGTTACTGCTGTGGTAGACAAAAAGAACGTCATAATCGAGTACAGTAGACCCTTGCTTGTCTGACCAACCCCCTTTAGGCAAGCTACGGACGAATAAGGGTCGGGTAAGTGAAAAGAACGGATAATCGAAGCATCGGAGTTTGAACCGTACCTCAGAGTTCCAGTCCACATGTCACCCATGCTCACTTACTCCTTACTGCACCTTTGCCAAATGACTGTACAACAAGACATGCAGGGACAGGAACAGGTAGCTAGTACACAGTGCAGGAGGGAGTAGTTGGCCCTCTGGCCTGGTGTCCTAGTGGACTGGGGGCCCCGTGCAACAACATGCCACATCAAGATTGCTTTGAGAGTCACAATATAGAAAACTAATCTGGAGTGATCGATGAGGAAAAGGATGACACATGTAGCAAATGTGGCAACCTGCGCATACTTCGTAAGCAGGGTAACTCTTGACAGTTTCTGCCGATAGTGTTCGCTTGTGTAGAGTCTACCAGCTTCTACAGAAGCAAAGCCTACCAGCCTCTTCCAGTAGGAGTCAAACGACTGCACAAGTGGTTGTCATGCTAATTAGGGTCTGTACAAACATAATTCGGAACTGCATTCACACACAACTCGTGCAATCTGTTTACATATGATGCATGCAGCATGCGATACATTCGCATACTCTGTACCTTTACATCCATTTTTGCCATAACTTTCTTCTCTATCCGAGATGCATTAGCCTCGGCTTCGTCGGCACGCTGTTGAATCTCCTTGAACTGCCTTTCCAACGCAGCCTATGATAGACATTCAACTCTGTACCCTCGACTGATAACACGACCAACACACACTAACTAACCCTTGCATGCTCAGCTGCAGCCGACGTTTCTCGTTCCGTTGCGAGGTCCGCTTGAAGACGTTGCACCTGATCGTTAGCCCGCTTCAGCTTTTCACCAGCCATGCCGGTCTCAGACTCGCGTTCCTCAAATTCTTCCTACATTAGTACAACATTCGTTGTTGTCCAGACGATGCAAGCACATCAAAACTTGACTACCTGAAGTGCCGCAAGCTGCTGCTCTAGCTTACGTTTAGAAGACTGAAGACTGTTCAGTGACTGTCCAGAGTCGGTCACTCGTTCACTAAGCTCACTGCACTCTGCCTCAGCAGCACGACGTGCCCTTTCAGCCTACATTGCGACAGCACTGCAATATCTCGACTACAATTGCAACATCAACGCTGTCTGTCTCACCTGCTCTAACGAAGCCTTGAGATCTTCCAGTTCACCTTGCAGATCGTTACACTTCCTTTCTGCTCGAGCAGCAGACTCCGCGAAAGTATCACGCGACTTCATTTCATCCTCATACATTCCTTGCAGGTCCTATAGAAAGAGACAAAAGTTCAATAACCGTAAACACACTAAGTTTGTCCATTTGCCCAACCTTGTTCTGAAGTTGCAATTTCTTTAACGTTTTCGCCAGGTCGGACACTTCCTTGCCCGAACCTTCCAAGTGGCTTCGAAGTTCGTTGAGTTCTGCTTCGACTCGCTTTTTCTGCTTCATCAAATCATTCTTCGATCGCATCTCCTGCTCGACACTCTCTTGCAGCGCTTCGACTTGTCGAGCCAGATTCTTCCTGTTTGACTCCATTTCTTCATCTTTATCGGCCAAACGACGATCCAACTCTTGCTTGAGCTGAGCCGTTTCAAGCTGCATACGAAGGACTTTACCCTCTTCGGCCTCGAGAGCACCTTCTGCTTCCTCCAAGGCTTGCATCATTTCTTCCTTCTCTTGCTCCACTTTCTTTTTAGCTTTTTCGAGCTCGTGCGACGACTTGCCACCTTCGCCGAGCTGTTCGGTAAGACTGGCAATATCAGCTGCAAAAGCAAAGTTGTCTTACGACGTTGACAGGCAGGCACACTGTTTGCACAAGCTAGCACAAAAGGCAAGCAAGCCATCTGACTGTACATGTCGTATGCACTGAATCTATGCAGCGCTCGTCATTACAATCATACATGTGGATATCTGCTACTAGCAATCTACATGACTGATTACGAGCACTACTTCAATGATAACCTAACTAATTGCATCATGAGAATACACAACTGACAGACGACAAATACGAAACAGACTCATACATTTCAGAAGTTTGTTCTCCTTGTTCGAAGCTTCGATCTGACCTTCCAGTTCTTCAAATGACGCCTTCAACTTCATCAACTACGAGACACAAACATCTCAGTACTCTATCGTCAACACTCGACAGTCTGTCTCACCTCCGTTGAATATCCTCTCGCTTCCTTTTGTGCATTTTCCAAATCCTCCGTTGCACCTTCATACCTCAGCTTCCACTCATTGATTTGCTGGTCAAATTTCTTCTGTTTCTTGTCGAGTGCTCCGGCATTTGTTTGAGCCTTCTCCAAGTCGAGCATCAGATCTTCGACCTCACCAGCCAAACGATTCTTCGTCTTCTCCAAGTTCTTCTTCTGAGCTTCCAATGCCTCGTATTTCTCTTCGGTGTCAGTTGCACGAGCTGCAAGCTTTCGCCTATAGGTAAAAAATAGATTCGATAATGCAGTACAATGTAGTAAGCACATGCACGCACGCGCGTGCACACACACACACAGCATCAAATCACAGCCATCACTGTCACTTACTTTTCATTCTCCAAGTCTTGCACGTGCTGCCGTTCACTATCATATTTACTTTTGTACTCTTGCAAGTCGGCTTGCACTTTCGCCAACGAACGTTGCAGGTCACTCGTTGCTGCATCCTCTTCCTCGATGCTCTCTTTCAAATTCTGCACTTCGTCAGTCGCAGCACGAAACTTTGACTGGAAATCATTCTTGGCCAAAACCGTCTCCTCTAGCTGCTGCTTTAGATCTTCGACTGTGGCTTCAAGATTCTTCTTTGCTTTCAAGAGCGAACTTCCACTAGACTCGGACTCTTCCAGTTGTGCTAGAAGGTCTGCACTCTCGCTCTGTAGTTTTGCTCCAGTTGCGTGGCTTTCCTCAAGAGCCTTCGTTGTTTCGGTGTGTTTTGCTAGCGTTTCGGCCAGTTGTTCTTCTAGATGCCGAACCTGCTTCTCAGCAGCAGTCTAAAAAGGAATGCCTACTCATTAAATTACTGACAAATAGAATAATTAATTAAAATCTGTTCATGTGAACCCTACGCTAAGCTCCAACACGTAAAGTGAAGATGGCCTAGCGTAGAGGCTAGTACGGAGGTGATCATTCTATCGAGGCGGTCACAAAGCAAGGTTCTACTGTAATAATGTGACATACAAACAAGCACACCCACTGTACACAAACCATACGTATAGCAAGCAAGTGTACAAGACAACGTTGTCACATACTGATTTTCGCAAACGAGGAATACACATTACATGCTGGCGGCTACCACATCTCACTCGAAACACCAAACAATACACTACAAAATAACAGAAAACCAAAGACAACCAAACATCGTAATAATCCAGCCATCAATTGTGTCGTGATTTTGTAAGGCAAGTGATGTGGTAAAAAACCTCCAAAATAACTTTAAGCATAACTTACAATGCGACAGTTATGAGTCTGATTTCATTCCATTGTATAACACACATCAATACTCACAGATTCAGGGACAGCACACCACTGTGCTCACCTTGGCTCTAGTGAGTGATTCGACGTCTCCACCAAGCCCCAACGTCTGCTGCGATAGCTTCTTCTTTTCAGCTTCCAGCTTCTGCTTTGATTTTTGTAGTTCGTCGACTTTCTCCTCGAGCTCGCTTAGTGCATCTGTGTGTTTCTTCCTCATACTTTCGACAACTTTGCGATGTTCTTCTTGTGCACCTGTATAGTCTTGTCGAGATCTACATAATGCAATCAAAAGGTAACAACACACAACCCACACCTCTCACACTGACTTATATGCAGACTGACACTCAAACAAACAAACACATGACAAACAGGCACAAACAGACCACATACCCTACTGAAACAGACACACAAAGACAGAGAAATGCTGAAAATCGACAAATACACCGAAAAGATACGTCCTTGTGGAACTACACTGAATTACATTCCTCTGGTAATGGAGCACTTTGGGCGGTGAGGGCAAGAGGGCCAAAAATATCTCAACCAGCTCTCATCAATAGCAACATGCACAACTGAGTGCAGGCAGGACGAGTTCAAGAACTGCTGGAGGATACTATTGTCATTACAATGCAGCAGTGCAAAGCAAAAGTGTTACTGCAGAAGATAAGCAGAGTCCAGTATAGTGGTGACTCAGTTGGTGACATTAGTAACTCTGTTAGCTTATTGTCAACTGTTTAACTCTTAGTCGTACTTAGGTACCTCTTGGGACTGTAATAATGTCTTGTATAAGAAATATATGTATTGACACACAGACAGACCAACCGACCGACAGACAGACAGACGCACATACACACACACACACACACACACACACACACACACACACACACACACACACACACACACACACACACAAATGAAGACAACAGTGATGCAAGCAAGATCAGAACCCAAACACACACAAGCACACATCATCCCGGACACATTGACATAAACATACCGTTGAAGGTCGGTGTCAATCTTCTTCAGCAGCTCCGACTGAACAACTGTCGCCCCACCTGCCATCTCCAGCCTGTCAGTTAGTTCCTCAAGTTCTCGCTGAAGATCAGCATTGAGCTTTTCGACTCGCTTTCTCTTGTCCTGTTCAGATGAGAGATCTTCTTCCAGTTCTTCAATACGAGCCTATTCGCACAGTAAACGATCGCAATTAATCAGAGCATAACGAACAAACGGGTCGAGTCGATTACCTTGAGAGCCTTTATCTCTTTCTCAAGCTGTGCAACACGAGACTGTTCAGTCTCCAATCGAACATTCAGTGCAGTCACCTCGTCTCCTTTCCTAACGATAAACGCAATTACAAAACGAGGAAGTCAAATACACAACAGCGACTTACTTTTTCAAAGTTACTTGTAACTCATCTTTGCTCTGCGTCATTTCTGTCAAGTTGTCACCAAGCGACTACAGAAATCGAATCACATCACCCCATACTATCACCACAACCCAAGATATTCTCATCTTGTCGTCTACCTTGTAGTCGACTTCAAGTTTTCTTCTTGCCTTCTCTACGTCACCTCGAGCCTTCTTTTCTTTCTCCAAAGTGACAGAAAGCTACAAAAAACAATTCTTGCTTGCTTACACCGAGTCTGAGCCATTTCCTTCCTACCTCCTGCACATGAGATTCTGTCTTTGCTTTGAGTTTGCTCAAATGCTTTGCTTTGTCCTCTTCACCTTGTAGTGCATCCGTTAGATGCTGTAACTTCTCTTCAAGAGATTTGTTCGATTTGTTAAGTTGAGCCAACTGTTGCTCTTTGTTCTCGAGAGTATCAGAGAGAGCATTGTTCTGCGATATTTTAGCCGACTTCTCTTGTTCCAGCTACAAACAAGAGATAAAATGACAAGCATAGACAGTTTCACAAAATTTGTCAGCACAATAACCCCACAAACTTTGTACACACACATACACACACACACACACACACACACACACACACACACACACACACACACACACACACACACCGCACACATGCACGCACGTGCACGTGCACGTGCACACACACACACACACACACACACACACACGCATGCATGCACACAGTGATAATCACTTCAGACTTATACTAGAGCATAATATACAGTCGCCATTCCAGATAACATACCTTTTCACTTGCCAGCTGTAATTCACTACATTCTAGCTTCAGCTGTTCCAATTCTGCTTCCACCTTCCGCTTTATTTTTGAAACTTCAACGTTCGTCTCTTCTTCCTCTTCTAAACGAGCAGTAAGATCTCCATACTGCTGCTCAAGGTCTATAATCTTAGTGCGTTGCTTTTCCAGTGTTTCATCATTGACAGCATTAGCCTCTTGTTCCTTCAACAACATAACGATACAAAAAGCAAGGTAAACAAAAACACCACAACAAACTGACTCTCTGTAAGTCTTGAAACAGTTGTTGTGACTTCTCCATAGATTCACTGTACTTTTGTTCAAGTTCTTTGCGAGCTTGTTCTTCCTTGGTTGCCTTCTCCTTTATTTTGTTTAGCTACACAACAAAATCAGATCTCACACTCGATGATTCCCAAATTCCTTTAAAGGGAATCCGCACGCATAACAAGTTGCTTTAGAAAAATAGCCTTGCCTTCAGGAAGTTTAACGGTACCCTAGTCGCCAGCTAAAGCTACTCTGTAAAGGAGAAATCGCATTTCAAATACTCCCAGACGACAAGTGTGCACGCGAGGTATGACATCACTGGAGGAAGACTACAATTGTTTTGTATTAGAAAATCTCGATTAGCACAAAGCGACTTTCTACATCAAATTGCAAGGAGACAACACTTGAACATTCACCTTCACTGAGATACCTGCAGCTTCATAACGATGAGAGAAAAACACTAACTCTTCTACCCAATCTGAAATTTCCTAACTCCGATTTGAGATATCTAAAGTTCATTAAGTATGCCGTTGACTTGCAAAGTTTGTCGTAAACATGCAGGGAATGAAGAAAGAAATATGTTTAGATTTCCATTCGATCCAGCACGGTTGAGAGAATGGATTCTGCATTTGAGGCTAAAAAGAATCAGTCGGACCACATTTCAGTGTATGGTTATATCATATTCAGTCAGACTTCTTTGAGATAGATTTCAGGGTTCTAGCCAGGTTTTTAGCAAAGTGTGGCAGTAGGGCGGGGCAGGGCGGGGCCTCCTAAAAGGGCATGTTTTTGTAAGGGGTGTGGTTTTGAGGTGGTTATGGTTTGTTGAAAACATAGCCCAGGTGAGTTTTTGTGACTTCCTCTGCTTATTAACTTAATAAACTTAGTGGAATAACTTGGCTGTCTTTAAGATGATCTTTGCAGAAAGAATTAGCTGTTTGCATATCAATGTTTGGTAAGGGACAAGGATATTTAATAGAAATGCCACATCCTCATTCCATCATGATGCTTACTGTTTAGTCATCATGCTTTGTAATAAGATCTGTTGGAGCACACAACAGGGAAAGTAAATAGCACACCTGCTTAGGCCATAATTATAGCACTTCTGTGTAGGTGTAGCCACTAATTCCACCTGGAATGTTTGTTTGCATGACATGGCAGTCAATAATCCAGAGGGTTGGTGGGTATCTCATTTTGAGAAGTAAACGATGGTCCGCCACCCTTAGTATGCCTGGTTAGAACTCTGGATTTCAAAGCAGAGCTAGTGGGTGGGTTAGGGTTATAGGTTAGGGTTATGACAGATGTAAAAGCGTTGTAGTTTCCTACCTGTTCCAGTGAGTCGCTTTGGCTAGCAACTAGGGTACCATTGAACTTCTCGAAGGCAAGGCTATTTTCCAAGAACAATTTGGTTTTGCGTGCAAGTTCACTTTTAATACATTATGTACAACATAACTCGTGAGATGCCTAGACAACTGCTGTGAGTCAAAGTACAACTTTCGTGTGGTGTGGTGTGGTGTGTGTGCTTGCATGCACGCTTGTACACACACATGTGTACGTGTGTGTACGTGTGTGTGTGCTTGCATGCACGCTTGTACACACACATGTGTACGTGTGTGTACGTGTGTGTGTGTGTGTGTGTGTGTGTGTGTGTGTGCATGCAAAACACAAACGCACCTCTTCATTGATGACTCTGATTTCGTCTTCCTGTCTGGCGATATTCAGTAACGGCTTCACTTTGGTAAAGAGTTTCCACCATGACCAGTTCCTCAAGAACATGTGCTTTCTCACATTTCGCTGAATGACTGCAATCCCAATCCTACCACAAATCACTGACCTACTAACCAGACATCGCCACCTGCAGTTTAACACTCACCTTTGATCAAGAAGCTTCCTAAAGTATTTTCTCATCAAGAAGCCTCTGCAATACGCCTGAAACTGTGTGATCACTTTTCCCAGCTTCTCATCGCGAAGATCTTCCAACCGACCAAGAACTCCAGCACGGAAGAACACTTTGCTCTTGCCGACACGAAATTCGTTCGTTTCCAATTGCAATGCATTGATAAGCAATTCTGCAGCTTTCCGACTGTCCATGAATCCAGCAGGAATAGCAGTAGGAGCCAGAATAGCATACCTACAACAACAACAACAACACTACAACAACAACAACAACAACAACAACACTACAACAACAACAACAACAACAACACAACAACAACAACAACAACAACACTACAGCATCAAGCTGTGAACAATTCTAGCAATACAACACCATGTAACCATTACAGTTACGAAGACAACTGAACTTACTCTACTATACCTTTGTCTAAAGTCTGAGAAGAAAAGTCTATTGGGAAATCCCTTTCTACAGATTCTGATTCCTTCCAAGACTCCGTTGCATCGCAACTGATGAAGCACCAAATGAGCATCGATCATTCCTGCTTTCTTCTGCTCATTGGGAATGATGCAGCGAACAAAATGTGGAGTTGTGTTTCGAAGGTTAGTCATCAGATTATTGAGAGATTCCTACGACAAACAACAAATCACCAGAACATAACCATATCTTATCCATCACATTACACAGTTTGCCGATGTCACATACCTTGTGCACTTGAGCCACTGTTTGGAACATTCCTCCACCTTTCTTCTTTCCGGCTAGCAACGATACAAACAGAATTACTTGTGACTAGACAACTAAAACGTGTACACAACTTTATAACACTACACTGCGTCCACATGTCACAGGCACGTGTACAACGCGTCTCTACGCTACCAGCTTTCTGTCGCTACCAAACTGGCACAGTAGAACTGGCACCTCATGAACGACATCCAAACAAAATTACACAAAATATGTAAGTCGGCCAAACAGACAGCCAACAAGTCAGTACAGCACAACCCTGATTACCTAGACATTTCGATAACGTGGACAAATCTATTTCCACCCGAAAAGCACGTGTGTGTGTGTGTGTGTGTGTGTGTGTGTGTGTGTGTGTGTGTGTGTGTGTGTGTGTGTGTGTGTGTGTGTGTGTGTGTGTGTGTGTGTGTGTGTGTGTGTGTGTCCTCCCCGTGACACCATTCCAACTAGGCTCGAGTATCCAGCCAGTCATCTCCCCTCAGGAGGAGAAAGACCATTGTTGCCCATTGTTGCTGTATATTAATTAGTTAAGTATTTGTTCATTGTTTACTTGACTGTCAACTTTTGAGTGAACCTCAAGGAAATCACCACATCATCATTCCATTTATCCAGACTTCCGATTGTTCGGACAATCTGGCTTCTACCAAAAAAGTCTTGATAATCGAGGTTGTACTGTACATAAAGACTATTTTCTCAAACCCTCCTCATTCAATGTAGTAAGTTACTGCAACCTTTCATTGTTAACTAAAGTTTCTGTTCAAGACGATACCACCAAGGCAATAGTTCTATCCATATTCCTTAGAATCCTAGAGAAGAAACCACACCTTCATACCTTGCTCAGAAGAAATGTAGCCAGAGAAAAGACCAGCAACAACAGGATTTGTTGATTTTAGGATAAGACCGAGCACAAAGTCGTTCTGGGGATCTTTGTTCTTTAGCAACCAGTCAGTAGCAGTGTAGTCAACCTGCACACACAACCTCTTTCACACACAAATGCAAACAACGCAGAGAACTATTAACTATTAAATTTGTAGACTCAGTATGTCATCACCCATCCAGCCATTCCATACTCACTTCAATGCCAATTAATCCTCGTTCTTACAAAAGTAGTCTAATACGTAATGCAACACACAAGCTACAACTACAACAGATGACTCTATATTTCAACTAAACAGTCTCAAGTACAGCATGGGATATTTCCATTCGTATACAGTCAGACTTCGTCATTCCAACACCCTCACTTTCTGACGAAGGTACAGGTGAAACCAACTTACATGGTCACTGTCTATTTGTTACGATAATCCGACAGAAAATGTGGGACAAATATGGTCGAAATAACGAAGTTGGACTGTACAACTACCTGAAGTACATATTCATATTAGACACTGCATAAATTCAATGCATTTCTCAGTCAGTGAAGGTACTAAAGCGCTGTATGTGTCGTCTGTCACAGTTGTAACTGTAGTAGAGTTGCACAGATAATCGGATCGGTTATCAGTCGGTTACCGGCCGATATTGGCATATCAGTTCTGTAATATCGGTACCAATCAATTGCATGTGCATAATCAGTCCGTTAAGGCCATGCAAGCTGCGTGCCTGTTGGCAAAAGAAACAGAAGTTCCATTTTGGGAGTAATTCGAGGTGGCCAAGGACACAAGATTCGCTTGCTACAAGGCTTGCAAAACATGAACATCAATGATTATTTATAAAATGTAATTATGTATAAAATATCCGTACTGGCATATCGGCCAAATATCCTTTTCAGTGCAACTCTAAATGCGACGTGTCCAACGTGTCCAAAAGTTCAACATAAATGTAGTAGTCGATCATTAACACTGTTACAGCTACCAACTTATCACCACATACAAGTTACACCTACTTGATTTGATTTTACTACAAAATCACTCTCACACCTTTATGTTCCACCACAAGCATCCAACTTAAAAGTATAAGCAATACACTACACATTATGATGTAGACTTACCACTCCAGCATAATGAGCAATTTGGAAGTCTGGATTTGGTGCTTTTGATCTTGGACGGAATGCAGGCTTCGAGAAGTTGTCTGATTTTCCCTCATGAATCTTCAACAGCTTCTCAACAAACGACTTGTCTGTAGCCTTCGGAAACAGACACTCTTCATCAAGCAGTGACAGAACGCCTTGGGTTTTCTCCAACAAGTCAATGCAGGGTTGCAAATCAAGGCCAAAGTCAATGAAAGTCCATTCAATGCCCTCATTGCGATATTCTTCCTGTTCCAGTATAAACATGTGATGGTTGAAGAATTGTTGCAACTTCTCATTTGTCAGATTAATACACAATTGTTCAAATGAGTTGAACTGCAGCAAACAAAACAGCAAGAAGCAAAATTAGCAAGTAAAGATAGCATTTGTTGTAAAGCATCACTGACCAACACACAAAAATTGAAACACATGCAGTTTGTACTCAAGAGTAAACATGTATAACAAACCGTCAGCAAAACTACAAGCAAGCTGAGCCAATACAAATATCTTACATCAAAGATCTCAAATCCGGCAATGTCCAGCACACCAATAAAGTAGTTCTTTCTCTCTTTAGTATCCAGAGTCATATTGATGCGACCAACCAACCAACGAAACATTCTCTCATACAACAGTTTAGACAAAGCACGGATGTCGTAATCAACCTAACATGCACACAATCAATAACATAATCAGCTAAAAAGTAACCACTCACTCTGTGAAGAGACTCACGAACCTACCTGTACCACCTGCCTACCTCTATTATTAAAGCTCTCATGCTCTGCCCCTCTAACCACAGTATTAGCGACTATAAATCAGCAAGTGCAAACCATGTGTTTCTTTCATGGTAATGCACTCTATACATGACTTTCTTTGACTAGAACAGATTTACTTTGGATCCTTACTAGCAAAAGGTAGCAAGACTAAGAACTATTCAAAACATTTTCTACACGAAACTGCTTTCAACTCACTCATCCTTTAACACGAAAACTTCATTTGCAAAATACATCGACAGCATCTTACCACGAATGAATGACATCATCAATATGAAATATTAGTCTCCTGTAGCCAGACCGCTGCGTCATACTTCTGGTCGAAAATGGGTCTGGTGAACAGCCTTTGATGTCACTGTGTTGCTGCATAGTCAGAAATCGGCTATCTAAAGACCAAATTTGTATGCATGCAGTGCAATCCTATCTCAATTAGCTTCTCTTGTTGCGAAGAGAACAACTCAAAGACTACAGCTAGAGTCGTTGCTGTTTGTGAAATCTGCATGCCTATAGCAGCTAAATGCGGCCGTGGGAACGTTGACATCAACAAGTTTCGATCTCATGCAGTCATGATCGACATCGTACATTTACCGTTATGAGCTCGTGTCACAACGGAGACTGAATGTGAACGTACTCGATGCTGTTTGACGTCCACACTGACCACAGACAGTTCAGAGTAAGCGATATATCTGGAAGGGCTTGGAGCTGACATCATCGAAACAAGAAGAGTCGAGTAGTCTTTCTGTGTTTGGGTAATCATCTCATGTATTCTGTGCAATGTTTTACATCGAATACGTTCACATTCAGTCTCCGTTGTGACACGAGCGCATAACGTACGACATCGATCATGACAGACTGCATGAGATCGAAGCCTCAACGTTCCCGTGGCGACGTTTAATTGTTGCTGTAGACATGCCAATTTCACAAACAGCAATGACTCTACTTGTAAGTCTTTGCAGTGTTCTCTACCAAAACATGAGAAGCTAATTGAGATAGGAGTACACTGACTGCATACTAATCTGGTCTTTCGTGAAACGTTAAGAAACCAAATCCGGTATCTAGATAGCCAATTTCTGGCTATGCAGCAACACAGCGACATCAAAGGCTGTTCAGCAGACCTATTTTCACCCGGAAGTGTGACCCGGCGGAAAGGGGTCTAGCTACGTGAGAATATGTAACATCAGGTGCAGCAATTTACTGTACACACACTGTTCAAGTAACATACTGTACATAACATTCTGCTTGGTTTGACTTTCTTATTTCATTCTTAGAAGCATCCAGATAGTGTTATGTCTAAGTGATTGGCTCTAGGTGGTTCCATAAATAGCTGCATGCCAGTGTTCTACTGAGGTAGTGCTACTAAGCATTGACAAACACAGTGCTACATGTATGTGCTTACAGTAACAGTTTACTGTTGCCATAATTCCCTTTAATTTTAAGTAATTGAATGCAAACTACAACTCACTTTCTCAGCATTCTGTGCTTTGTGAACCCACTCGTGTCCAACTTTCATCCTCGGTCGTGACAATCCTTTGTTGAATTCAGCAGGATTTGCAAGACCAAGTAAATGGCATACCTTGTCAGTGTCTGCAAAGAAACAACTCAATATAATAACGTTTCTTTTCACTCTGTGCAGATCACTGTCAATAGCAACAGTATCACAGTTTACAGTCCTACCTAGCCATTTACAGCTTCTGGCACATAATTAATTAATGTCTGTAAACCGGGGATGAATCACGCTTCAGCACATGCATTTATTTAGGTATACAGCTGGGTTCGCAATATGTGATGAACAGCTGTCCATTCTGTTTAGTAACGTTTACAGTCAGGTATGTATTGTCAAACGTTGACATAGAGCAATTCAGAATTCGTAGCATACTCCGCAGAGATTATATGGGATACTCACATAAGCAGGAATACAATGTCATGTATTAACCCTTTGCTCTGATTACTCAATTTCATTTCTGCTCAACTGGAGACAACCTGCTGTTTTGAAGCTGGGATAGAACCTGATTCTATTCATGCATCACCTGTCTGTTACAGTCACGTCACATAGCGTGAAGGCATTCGTAATATGCTATTGTCCTTTGATGTAGGCAGACGAACTGACTGCTCTCCATTACATATTGTGAACTGGCCTTCAGACTTGAGCACCCTGGCCAAGGTAACTGTGTTAGAAAGGGCACATAAACTTAATTAACTTAAACAAAATCTCTCCAACATGTTACCTGTTACCACATCCTGATGATTAATAAAAGTAGAATATGTTCTCATCGCTATACAGTCTAAACTCCCTGTTATAAGGTTGCCTTCTGTTATGTATGGTAAGTTCTACTTACAAAGAAACCTCAGCATAACATCTATCTATATAGAGATTTCAGTGCACAGTGAGTGGAGTGATAAGCCTGTTCTGATTGGGTAAGACAAAAGAGGCAACATTAGCTATACAATATCAAATTACTTAGGTCAATTGATGAAACCTGATACAAACATGACAACTCTTATGCTCTTAGTACACTCACACACCTGGCATCTGCCCTCAATACTTCATACTGTATACCAGGCTTCTCCAAATCTCTTGGAGGCAGTTCTAACTAAACCTCTGGAGTGCAAATTTTGAGCCCTGCACCCATTACTTTCAAAGTCAATTTCAATGTATGACAATGCAACAATAATACTATTATCATTCAATTTATTAATTCTACAACTGTGAATACATGGTACTAACCCGTGGAAACTTCCGCGCATTCTCCTCGTTTTGGCTGCTTTACTTGCACGTTACCAAAATGAAGTACTGTTGCTACGATCTTAAACATGAACGCTCTCTCCTCTTCAGAGAAACCAAGAACTGTCATTGCCTCCTATACAGCATAACAAATAATACAATGTTTTTTGGTTTGTTTGTGTGGCAATGAATTGTCATTCACTAATCTTTTGCACAACAGAAGACTCACTATTGTCTCTTGGTACTGTTCTCGATCATTGATGCTATCGACTTTAGAGACGCCACCACTCAAAAAGCGATAATCGGATGCCTTGTTGGACTTGAGCAACAAAACGTTCTCTGTAAATATTGACAAAGTTTAGATGCCATACTAACACTTCTAGTACCAGTGGCTGCTAAAATTAATTAAGTACAGAGATATCAATACGGACTACAGCGATACACAGTATATTATGAGAGCATCCAAATAGTAATTATTACTAACCACAATTAGACATTCATGCAAGACAGCATTTACACATTGTTTAAAAACCAGGATGTGATCGACTGTATCTGTCAATACTACACAAGCTATGACACGGTACAGTACAAGGGTTGTACCCAAGGATCGTAAGGCGTAAGTAACGAGCCGCTACATTTTGACAACGGACGACGCTAAGCAATCCATCTTCGCAGCAAAGCCACTGTGTCTGCATACTTGCTAGTCTAGCCAGCCAGCCCTCTCCAAAGTTGTCACATATTAGGAGGCTAGCCTTTGATGTAAAGTTTTGTTCAATGGAAATTACAGCTGCATATAGTTGTATAGGACAGCGAAGAGGGGGAGAGACTGCTACACAAGACTAATCCAACACGTTACCACTGAACAGTGTAGATTGCTTCATCAAGGTATGACAAACGACAAGAACTTTAAAGTTAGGGCTCGAAAAATCGATCCAACTAGTTGTCATCATTTGATGAGTTTCCAAAATTTTTAGGTCATCAAAATTTTAGTCTAGGATGTCACGTTGATATCAATCATGGCGTTTAGTGGTATGCCGCTAATTTGTACTGCCTTCTAGAATTCAGTGCAGTGCAAGCATACAGCTCAGTATTCCCACAATGGCATGCAACCGACACACATTACCACTGAGCCAATGGATACGACCTGCTACATTTTACAGAGCTAGAGATCTTCACTGAGGCAATAGTCATAGCTAATTGAATTAGCAATTAAACACATACCACTGTCTCTTTGTCAAAACAAGGCGGGGGGGGAGGGGGGTGTCAACAAAACTTCCACATATCACATTGCGGAAGTTGTCATTTTCTTGCTACTAAACTCTACCTATTTCAACCTACAGGATTTACCATTGTCTCCACTGCTCCCTGGTCACAAACTCATGCCTTTACTTTGTCGGAATCCTGAGATGGCTCTTGAACGCCCAGTTTCATTATCCGGGATATGAGCAGTTTGTAGGGGGTGCTGCTGGCAGTACATACTAGTGTACATGTCATTGTATCACAAATGCCCGATGTGAGCATCAAAGGGGAGGATGTTTCAGTACAGTACAGTTATCTGCCTGCATACCGAGAAATCCATTACCAACTAGCATGTTTCAGTAAGTACAGTTATCCGCCTGCATACGGAGAGAGCCATTACCAACTAGCAACTAGCCTTGGTCTGCTCTAGTCGTCATTTGACACCTAGACTAGAATACTAGAATTTAACTTGTCCAATCACGACTTGACAACCTATTTTTCGAGCCCTGAAAGTTCATGTATGCGCGTGGAACACGCTGTTTCCACGCTGTTGTGTGCATTTAAAACAAGTCGACACCTTTTTTATCCCACTGAGGTTAAGTGAAATAATGACATCTAGAGCAACAGAACATCAAAGACTTGCCTTCAGAAAGTAAAAGGAGAAGCTGGCTACTGGGTCTTGGTAGTTTCTACTGTCCCCTTGATCATAGTTAGTTGCAGGAGCAAACATAATACTAACTTACCAATCAGAACGGGAACGCAATGCACAGAAGGTAATTAGGATACCATGGCCCAAGTTGTTACAAAAGGCCACAGGCCCAAAACTTGGCCTTTGCATCATATATACATCCTACCACAAACCTGGCTAGAACACTGCATACACAATGTCTATAGTTGAAGATGTTGCCGCAGCTGAGGTCACGCACGCAGAATAAAAAAATCACACGGGCATAAATATAAAGGGGTTCCCCAGCAATACAGAAGCATGCCTTTCTATGTCAGTTATGTGAAATACGACTCAACTAATCTAATCTTACGTAAATACTGAATGCCATTGGCAGGACTCATACTTCAGGACAAAGAGCATGTCTAAATTTGACCTTGCAAGTATGACAAGCAATCTCTACACAAGGTAAGGAAACTAACCTTTAAAATCACGTTCGTCTGATTCCAGCAGCTGATAGAAAACATGAAACGTTCTTTCTCCTCGCTGTTGCAGCACAACACGAGATTTCTCCAACAGGTAGTGTTCGATATCAGCTCCCGCAATTTTTCCCATCGGGCCAAAGTGAATTCGAATGAATTTTCCAAATCGAGACGAGTTGTCATTTCTAATGGTTTTTGCATTGCCAAACGCTTCCAGAAGAGGATTACAACGAATAACCCGATCTTCCAAGTTTCCCTGCAACAACACAAGTTATGCAAACCAATAATCAAAGTCGCTCATTAATTTACAGATACAAATTAATTAAAAATTTAACATCTGCTCATAGCACTTTCAAGAGTATATCAGAAAAAATTATTGCTCTTTGCATTTCCTAATTTGACTGTGGTTCAAAAGTATTCAACCAATCAGTCACCATTAATTATCATAATTCCTACTCTTCCCAAAGTAATCAGTTGAGTTGTTTGTGTTACACTTTCACATTCAAACATATCACAGAGCAAAGTAAACAGTTGCAAACCCTTTACAGCACAGTATATAGGCTTGCCTTCCTGTTTCTTCAAAGTCATAATTTACAGTACCTTCATAAATCACAACTCCAACAAAATAGGAAAGTAGGCTTACAGTAGGAAATGTGTTTAATTAATTCATGAATAGTTACCAACTAAAATGAAAGCAGTGGTTCTCCAAGAAAGCATCTCCATTCCTTCATACTAAAATATATTTACTTTATGACATAACTACAGAGTCTAGGGTACTTCCACACTTTATCATCTATCTGGTATGCTCATGTCATATCCTACCTCATTTGACTAATCAGTCTCAGTCTTTGAAATATTGCATCACAAGAAAATACAACATCACTGAATTACTACATTTTTTGGATCTCACATTGAAGCAACACATTTGTTTTGAAACACTTACCACATGCCATTATTCAAAATACCTTGATTAGCATCACACTACCATAAAAGCACAGTAGAGTCTGCATAGTGCTACTCCATAACAAGCCAACAGTCTAACAACAGTGACTCTCCTGTCTGTACAACAGTGTAGCTGACAGCATTGGTACGCAATTACAACTTCTGTGGTATCCATGGTATCCATGGAATCCACTTACTGAAGATTTAGCACAATCATAGCCTAGCAATAGTTGCATGTACCAAAGGCTTATTGAAAATATGCAGAATCCTTGTCCTCAGTGTGGATCACAAAGCATCCTGAGTATTGGAATAATTAGTACAATACCCATATGACCCCAAAAGACCAAGAAAACTCAGGAGTTACTGCAGACAGTGTAGGTAGCCATTTACTGACCGAATGTAGTCTCTATAGCACCAAGTTTGGCACGTACAAAGCCTGCACAACGCTTGTAGATACTATAGGGTTATAACTAGCCAACAGGTGCTGGTGGTTAGTTGTCCACCATGAATATTCAGCACACAGTACGCTTGACAAGAGTGTGGTTATGCTGTAGACTAATCTACATCTGCGTACCTTCTGTTTCTGACCAGATGGAGAGGCGACTTGTGCAAAATATTGCACCACTTTCTTTGTGTTTTCCGTCTTCCCAGCACCTGACTCACCACTACAGCAGACAGGACAAAGAGAGACTGTCGTTAGCAAACCAACAGCACACACACGGAACACGCAAAGCCTCACGTAATCAGGATCGACTGATTTTCGCGATCTGCCAAGCAAATTCAAAATGAAATTATTCAATTATGCAAACAAAGTAATCCAATGCAATAGCCTCTGTAAGCAAGCAGACCTTGGATCATGTTGTTGTACGCGTTGTCAGCGATGGAGTAGACATGTGGCGGCATTTCGGACCGTCGTTTGCCTCTGTACATCTGCACCACCTTGTCGGTGTAGATTGGAAACATGCGGTAGGGATTGATAGTGACGCAGAACAACCCCGAATACGTCTGCAATAGAATACGTTGATACTCTCATACACGATTCTGTTACCGTACATGACTTCACAGGCAGTCTACTGTGTCGTCACGCACGCGTAAGCCTAGATGCACGTACATGCAGCACAGCGTCAAATTCCTTCTCGTCTGCACGTCCCTATTACCTCTACTCCTTTCTTCGCGTCTAACCGCGTGCGATAACAGTCGCATGGCGGATGGAAACAAACTTACATAGATGAGATTAGAGTAATAGCGCTGTCGGAGGTTGTGCAGGACGCTTGCTTCGTTGAGGTAAGTGAGAGCAGCCATGTCTTCAGTCTTCTCGAACTTCGGTGGGTTCATCTGTTGCGTGTCGTCCTCTGCAACGTCGACTTTCTGCAAGCACACAATTTCGACAGGAAGTCATTATGCCGCAAGGTACGTGCGCCGGTCAAGCCCGAGCCGCGTGCGTACGAAGGCGAGTGACGGATGGTGTGGTGTACACAGTGTCTTACCGAGCCGTCCGACAGTTGGCAGACGAGCTTGCTTCCCTTTCGTGACTTTATCTCACCAGAAATGAATCCCTCGTTCTCGTCTGGTACCCAACACCATTTTTTCGAATCGAAGCCAGACGCGCCGGCTGCCGGCGCTTTCTTCGTTCGCAAGTACTTCTCTGGGTCATCCGCCATCCTGGTAGGCGAGAGCTGCGACTGTAGCGCTCCGCTGTCGAGATCGGTAACAAAAAGATTTTATGACGGGACCCGGATAACCAATGACGCCGGACGAAAGATAGCCGCCGGAAGTCCAGTTTGGAGCACTGTGATTGGTCGAAAGGCAGTCACCTAACCAATCATTGCAGCGACACCCACATTACCAACATTCTTTCTTAAACCAACATCCTGTCAGCATACCGAAATTCTACGTGTTGGGATGACGTGAAAGTGTAGTTTCTCACGTCCTCTACGAAGCTGCCCTACTGCGGCGCAGCTGTTATATTTCATAATATCGTCAAGACAAATCGTACGGTAGAAAAATAGTACAGTACGCTTACAGCAACATTTTAGTTTCCTCTCCCACGCAACCATTCTACAACTTCACAGAGCCTGCTGGGAGACTACTATTACAGACCACATAGTACCGAACGTCGCTGGTCAGTCGATGTATAGTTTGCGTAAACGTCGGTAGGTCCTGCAACAAACACAAAACCACATCAATCGCCTAGCAGCGTGCATTGACACGTAACATCAGTGAGAAATCACTTTGTGCAAATTGACTCCTTTCGCCAACTCCTCCCTCTGAGTGTCCGTCAACCCTTCCAGTTCTGACCACAAGAAGTGTGGCAGGAAATGACGGTAGAAGTGGTCGAAGTCGACAGCTGCCATGTTGTGCAGAGCGACGGTTATTTCCTCGCGCAGCAAGTCGTGAGATTTCTTTACCAATACATGCAACAACACGCTGAGAAGCTGGGCAAGAAGGCCACCGCGGATAACCGCCTAGAACCCAAACAACAATTAGCGTCACTCTGTATGACCAAACATGGAAATGATTCCATCCAGTAGTTTCCCCTTGCATGTGTTGCTGTCTACTCTAATTTGCAAACTCAGGCCTGTTGCAGACTAACCTTATGGTAAAGACGCCATTTGCTGTTGAGATTCTCCAGAGCAGTCAGATTCTGTTTGAAGAAAGTGATGTCAGGTCGAAGCAGAGACTCTCCTATAGCCTTCATGATGACCATAAACTGGCCTTCATTATCAATTGGCTCATCCAAGCTTGAAGAGTTCCTGACTTTTTGAAGAACAGAAGTGGGGAAGAAATGTCTGACAAAGAGATCTTATTGATTCAATAACTAAATACATCCTTTAAGTATTTTAATTATTTAAGCTTTACAATATCCTGTCTCTCTTTGTCTATGTCTGACTATCTGCTTACTGCCTCTCTACCTGCCTGTCTACCTGCTTATCCAGTTTTAGTCAAGTGTCACCATACCGCCAGTGATGAACCAGTACATCTTGTAGCAGTTCGAACATGACGGAGTTGATATCAGGAACATCTCTCTAAGCACAAATTATTCAAAGAACACAACTATACATACAACACCCGGTAGTGTTACATGAGCAACCAATGGATGGATCTGTTCCATACAGAATGCAATTATGTTAGGAAGAAATCCTTTGAATGCCCTTCCTTGTTCCTGAACCACTACCTGTAGCAACCTCAAAAACCTAAAAGAATACATAAACTCCAAACCAAGAAAAACACAATCACCACAATGAACAAGTTTAACATACCGTTCAATCACTCGACAGCCATTCTCACTCTCTTTCACAACAGTCTCGCACATCTGTTCACTAGAAAGAACAAACACTACAAACACCAATCCACTGTACAGTACCACACATTTGTATCACTATGTCAGACACACAGACAAATACCTAGTAAACAAACTCATTATCGTCTGTATTGTCTTCTCAATAAACTTTGGACCAACTTGTACTTTCAAGGAATCACAAAGTATCAAAAGGAATGTCATAATGGAATCAATCACATCTACAATATCAAGAAAGCCATGACATCAACATCAAATCTGCTCCTTACAAGGAGAGAAGCCATTACTAGGCACACCTGGCTGTCTGATGTACACAGTGAATAACACCAAACAGGATTCCATTAGCTCTCGGACAGCTTGAAATACAATGAGTTTTGACTTCGTTCCTTGGTATTTTACAGCATCTAGTATTTCAGTCAGAATAGCTAAAGCTCGCTTGATGAAAGGTGCTGCTAAAATTCAGAGAAAACACATTATGACTAAATTGTGTGTGTTTGTATCAGTATGTATGTGTTTGTTTGTTTGTCTGTGTGTGCACATGTGTGTGTGTGTGTGTGTGTGTGTGTGTGTGTGTGTGTGTGTGTGTTGTGTGTGTGTGTGTGTGTCTTTATACCCCTTCCTTGTAAATCTCTGTCACCAACAAAACTCTCCACAGAATGTATCAGACGAAACTGCTGTGATAACCCCTTCAAAAGCTTTTCATGTTCAGCTGCTCGTGCATCCCACTGCTGCTTAACCAAAACAAATAATCAACAAAATCACATTAGATACACAAAAATCATCACACCTGGTCGGTATCAGCAAGTTCTGGCCAAGGGATGACTAAAGCACTGGAAAGTCCTTTGAACGTTAACAGCTGTGCTTGATACGGCAATGCTGCAAGAGATCCCGAAGCTGCATTCTTCAGCATCAACTGTAGCGGCTTCATGCTTAGAATGTAATGTGGTCTCACAGTGGTGCAGAGGGATACCAGCAAGGCAGCAGCTGCCATGTGAACTGTCTCTGGTGCAACTCTGTCTAGAACAGAAGCTATAGCATCAACTTCCTGAACAATGAGACCAGCACACATGTCTTCATGTTCTCGTCGCCTAGCAGTTTCAACATAGAACTGTGACAACCAATGACAGTATGTTCGAAGGGTAGCCAGCCCTTGTGCATGCCTAGAAAAAAATAATAATTACAAAACAGCAGCAAATGTCGACATCTTCAAAACATCGATTCTCGTTATAAGTGCACCACAAATTTAAACTATCATTTAAATATAGTTTTTACTTCTAACAATGTGGTATATATACAGACTGGAAATACTTAGTTTCTTTATGCCCTATTTATACTGAGTTAATAGAGAGGAAATCTATGAAGCCAATGACTCTGGAATTTGAACGTAAGGCACATGGTTACATTGGTAGCTTTAGTATTTTCTCAATAGATACCACACAAAAATCGATAGATGCAAAAAAAGACTAAATATTTTATGTTGTGACAAACTGTCACAGATTTCCCACCGTCTGTAGCAAACAAACTGCCAGACAACTATACTTTGTAAAAAAAGAAAACCAACACCCTACAACAAGCGAGCTAATAACTGCTGTTGAGTCACTTCTGAGTATGGTAGGTAGCCTCGAGCATCACTCTGTAAAACAGTCAACACTGTTAAGTAATACGTCAGTTGATCCTTACAAAACATGAGAAAACACATCAACATTCAATGTTGGAATGCTCATCTGCTCACAATGCCGCTACCAGTTGACTCATCCGCCGAGTATAAGCTTCACTGGAGTTTGAAGCAGTCAGGGCTGCAAAACTTACTACAAATATTGTCATACTAGACAATACATCGACAATCTATAATACTCTGATAAAAGTCATACGACTCAGTACAAATCACAACAATGTAAACAACTGAAGTACGTTATTTAAACATTTTAACTTAAATATAACAGTAAGGTTAAACAGAACAAGAACAATTGTTACATCACTGATACACATTCAGTTGAGTGTGTGGACGACCAACTTACACATCCTGCAAAGCTGGTTGAATCAATTCTGACACCGGAGTTGTAATCACAAAAAGTGCATGCTGTGTGCTGTACAGAACAACCTTACACAGCTTGTCCACCAAGGCATATGCCCGCTCATATCGATTCATAAATTGATCACCAATAAAGTGATCAACAACAGACCCAAGAGCCTGGATGCTTGTAGTCAGGTCTCTTAAAGCTGTATGAAGCTGCTCGGCATCTTTAGCTGTAGCAACTTGCAGCGACTGACCTAACACCAAGTATATAGTCACAACTAAAGTCCAGATGTAGAGATAACCCCAAGGCAAATACCTTGCTCATTTTCTGTAATTAGGTGATGTATTCCTTCATATACACTGACGTTGTTGGAGAAGACAGCAAGCTGAATAGTAAAACCACATGTTGCAATAGTAGAGATATGAAACATGTGATAAGCATACCATCATGTGAATTACTTCATCAGCATAGAGTTCAGCTGCTTTAGCAGCAATATCAAGAATTCGACTTACGAAGTGCTGCCATTCGGATTCTTGCTATAGCAATGTACAGTAAACTTAGTACCATTTCTGACAACCCCACATAAGTATGGAGCATTTCTTTACAATGTCAACTAGCCATGTTACAAATATCTGTGAAAACTGTGCTCATGTTTAATAACAAATGACTACGACCACGTACTTGTTGCTAAATAGATGGAAGTAACCATCACACAGTAAACACTTCAATATAACAGCATTCACACAGACGTAGAATGCTATAAAAGTACATGGTAACACAGTACCTCCAAAAAACACCATTCTGGTCCACAGTCACTCATCATACTATGATCTATAGTAATAAGTTTATAAAATGCCTCCTGTGCCAAACTAAACAGATTAATTCAAAGCATTTGCAAGCAAAACAACTACCATCTAGTAATTCTAAGTCATGATCAAATACTGACCGACAGCAAAACAAGCCAACAGTAGCAGGATGCAGTGCCTTGTTCCACTCTTAGCGTTTCCTGCCTCTTGCAAGCCATGATAGACTTTGAAATTTAGTGAAAAGTGGATACTTATACAGCACAAGAAAACTACTGCTAGAAGCTCAAACAAATGAGCAGTACAGCTCTTCATCCGCACATTGTATTCCCACATTCCCATCTTATATATTGTATGTTGTATTTGGCAGGTGCCATGTGATAGTCATCTGAAGATAGAGCCATACCGTATTCGCCCGTAATAACGCCCTGGACGTATAGAAAAGAAATGCTTTTTTCTGGGTTATACTAGCCTCGTCCCAGAACTCTCTCGTGCTAGTCTTGTCGGTGCCTGTATGACAATTCCAGGCGTGAGATGGAATTGTCATTCGGGCACCGAACAAGACTAGCGCGAGAGAGTCTGGGGACAAGGCTGGGCTATACTAGGGCATGGGCGTTATTTTGGTCCCAGGCATATACAGTACATGGTTGCAATATGCTGTCGTTTAGCCAGTCATCATCTAAACACTTGAAGGCAGAAATACAACAAATGCTTGCAATTATCCATTTGCAAGATCAAAGATACTGGTATCCATACAGACCGTCGCAAAATTATAAAGCCACTCCCTGCACATGACTATACCACAAGTTTTTCAGGCTGATTTACTGATTAGAACTTATAAACAGCGTTTAACAAATAGGCCATGTGATAAAGTAAGAACAGAACAAGAACGTGACAAATTTTGTTTGAGAAAACTTCAAAGGTCATTGCGTTACGAAGCAAAATGTAAACAGCATTTGCGTGGGTGCCTGCACAGTCTAGCAAAATGATCTTTTCAGACTGTTTTTTGGCTTTCAAAAGCCAGTTATTTATGAAATGTTTCTTTGATGTCGACTCTTTGCTCTAATACTTCGTGTTTCCTCCTCTTGCTTTCCGGATTGATTCAACTCGTTGCGGAACACTCTACTAGTGCGCGCACTTCTTCTAGAGAAATCACGCAAATTATGTCGCCTGCAATGCCGTCCACTCTTCGCGAGGGTGACCAATGGTTGCTGCTACCTTCAAGATTCGCCAAAGGTTGTCAATTGGGTTGGCGTCAGGCGAACATGGAGGACAATCCAAAACCGTGACGTCATTGTCACAAAACCATTGGCCAGAGACAACGATGTTTGGTCGTCTACAGGCTTCTTGCGAGGGCGACGGGCGTGCATTTCTCTCCGCAAGTCGACGACAAACTAAAGATCTGGAAACAGCTTGTCTCGCGCTCTTCTCGAAGTCTCATTTCAGCTGGCGCGATGTCAAACGGCAATTTCTCTTTGCCCTCACCTCCAGAAAGCGGTTATCTCTGTCACATGTTTTTCTCGGCCGACGAGATCTTTTCTTACAGCTTATTGCTCCAGCCGCTAGTCTTTTTAGACAGTTTTTCACCGATCCACATGAAACACTGATGGGTTTGGCGATGTTACGCTCACCCAGACCACATTCTTTCAAGGCTTCGATTTTAGCGCAATGTTGTGGACTGAGCTGCTGATCTTGGGGCATCCCCAAGCTCACACCAGCCGTCCGACTTTCCCTCAATTTCATCTAACGAAAGATTGGTCATTCAGCTACAGGAATCAGCAATTTGGCAGCTTTGTGAGCTCAAACAACGACTAGACAATCAAAGATTTCCTGCTATCAACATCATTTTGCAACATTTCGACCACAACCATTTCAAACCGGAGGTGACACTTTTAGAAATTTTGTGTACAGTCTAAAGAATTTAGTAGAACAGTCTAAAGAATCCAGTAGATTTTTTTACAAGATTTAGTTTTCTAGACGTTGATGTTTCAAGTTATTGTGGGTTTTGTGGGTTTTCTTATTGACAAAAACGACAAATAGTCCCCTCAATGATGTCATAGTGGTTTTTCGTTTTCTAAATAAAAGCTGAAAGAAGATCGTATTTCAAGTAGATAATGGGTAAAGCATGTGTAGGTTTCCTTCAGCAAATGGCAAAATTGAATAACAAAAATGTTTTGTTGACCTATTCATCACTGTTTGTTTTGTGGTGAAAGTAGCACACACTTCAAAATTCAAAATTCTGTCATACCAAACAAACCCAATAGGGAGAGTCCTTCCCTCTAGTTTAGAATAGACAATTTGCAGTAAATTACAGTTTAAATTATTTCTCCAAAAGCTTTTACAATATTTTTGTGGTCATTCAAACTTCCGTTATAGTCACATGCAGGGAGTGGCTTTATACTTTTGTGAAGGTCTGTACACAATCAGCATAGACACAGAAACTACACATTACACATGCAAATCGAAGTGGTCGGCTTGAAGCCTGTCAAAAGCATCAAGGCTAATTGCAACAAAGAAATAGAAAGAACTTTCATGCAACACAGACACAGAAACTACACACTACACATGCAAATTGAAGTGGTCGGCTTGAAGCCTGTCAAAAGCATCAAGGCTAATTGCAACAAAGAAATAGAAAGAACTTTCATGCAACACAGACACCACAACCTCATCAAACAAACACAGACGAAGACGAATGTTCTTCGGACCTCGTTTTGTTTGGTCTGCGCATACGAATCCTGAGGCGTATACTTGGGCATGGGCGTTTTTCAGTCTGAAAGTCCTTGCATGTCATACATGGGCGTACATACCGGCATGGGTGTTATTTCGGTATGGCGTTATTATGGGAGAATACGGTATTTACCAGTAATGTAGAGCTAGAGAAAGGTTTACACTATACAAAACATCTGCTTTGCTTTTAGGACCCAATTTGTTGCATGTCTGCTTCTCATCACCCGCCCGCATCCAATTGACAAGCCTCAATGTGCAATACAACCAGAGCATGTAAATCGTACATCTTGACTTTTCCCCGTCCGAAATTTTACAAGATGCTCAACTACATGTTATATTAGTGTGGATCCCCAAATCAGACCTTTAGTCTGGTACACCACTAAAGACTAATGCTGATCTCTTGTGTTCCTTGAATAGCTGTGCCTGCTGACTTCCAGTGTCACCTCTACTGGCTCGTGCCTGTGTCAGTGAGAGAGCCTGGGTGATGAGAAACAGACATGCAGCAAACAGGGACCTTATGTGTTGTATTTGCTGTTTTGCCACCTCAATGTAATAAGATTTTCATAATTCTATAAAAGTGACAGTTAAAGCCCTAAAGCAATACCAAGTATGTCATTCAATTCAGAGTTGGCAAAAAATAAACATAAAATCAGTCATCTAACAACTTGTAACAATTACTTGTCAACTCTGGTAAATGTTACATATCAGCCCGAAGGGGTAGATGCCAGTGGTATTTCTAAATAAAAACAACTAACCTCAGCATCACCTTCATTCTCCATATCCTGTAATTCAGTACTATTATACTGAAACTGTGCCTTCTTTAGCAGACTGTCTACCAGAGACAGCACTACTTCCTTGTATTGATCATGTGTGCCAGCCACAGACGCTTGCCAATTGGGACTTGCTGTTTTTCCAATGATGTAGTCAAGAAATGCATCCCAAATTTCGAGAGACATAAAGAAACCATCCAACAAAGGCTAGCAAATACCAAACATTAATGTGTCACTGCAGTTGCCATTCAGTAACAGTTAACTCACCTGTTTAAAAGTGTACTTGTACAGTAATGACAAAAAGTCATGGATAGAAAAGAAGCCACTAGATTCAACACGCCTCAAGTGATTACTGACAAACACTCTAAGCAGCTCAGAGAACTTCTCAATATAGCTATAAAGACAGCACAAGACACTGTGTAAACTGACTTCCATAAATATTAATATTTGCAATGTACTAGAATGTATGTTAGGTTTAGACTATTTTACAAATATTGAAAAGTCTTGAAAGTTGTGACAACCTTGAAAGCTACAAGTGCTATAATAGCTCATATATATGCATGTACAGAGCACTACAAGAACTACACAAGCAAATCTGCAACATTACAATATTAGTTTCTTGTGTGAACTTTAAAAAATCCTAACACCATTGTTTCATAGCAATAGCACCTACTACAAATATGTCTACAGCATGTGCCTAGAACCAAACAAACATCACAACATTTGCTAATTAAGAAACCTGCTAACTGGAATGAGTGAAGCTAAACAAAAGAAGTACACACAAAAAGACAAAACTAAAGTTGTCTAAAATACCAGAAACAGGTACATGTACTCTCATCTATTAATGTTAATCACAGTATAGATCAAAGATGCTTATGTATGCATAGGGCAAACACACTCTAGTTATCTAATGAAACATTACATAACATTTAAATAGAAACTCGCAAGCAAAAACAAGTTGCTCTTGAAAACTAACTTTGCTTTCGAGAAATTTAACAGTACCCTAGTCACTATTCAAAGCAACTACATAAAGAAGAAATCGCATTTTGAGTTGTTTTGTATTGGGAAAATCTCAATTAGCACAAGGCAACTTTCTACACTAGACAACACTTTAATTAAACATTCACCTTCACTGTGAGGTAGGTGCCGCTCAGTAGTGATGAGACGAAAACACTGGAGGCATTCATTATGACTTCTCATGTGCATAGGTCTGCAACTTCGAGGAAACACAGCATCTACTTCCACTTTGACGTGTAATGCTGCAATGAGACTGGAACAGGTAGGAAACTACAACGCTTTTACACCAGTCATAACCCTAACCCTAACCAGCCCACTGACTCTGCTTTGAAATCTCTCTCAAAGAAGTCTGACTGAAAGTGATCTAAGCATCCTCTGGGATGTGGTTCAGTTACCTCCCTTTTAGCTTCAAACGCAGAATCTCCTCTCTCAACTGCGCTCAATCAAATAGAAATCTAAAGAGACTTCTTTCTCTGTTTCCAGCACGTTGACAACAAATTTAAAAGTCACCGGCATACTAATGAACCTTACATATCTCAAATCGAAGTTAGGAAAGTTGAGATTAGCTAGAAGAGTCGTAAACTAGTAGAACACGTCAAAGCGAAAGTCGATGCCATGTTTCCTCAGAGTTCCAAACCTACACGCATGAGAAGTCGTAACGAATGCCTCCAGCGTTTTCCTCTCATCACTACGAAGCTACACCTACCTCACAGTGAAGGTGAATGAATGTTCAAGTGTTGTCTCCAATCAAGCGATAATTTGATGTAGAAAGTTGAGTCACGCTAATCGAGATTTTTCCAATACAACACGATCCAGGTCTTCCTCCACTATTTTTCAAGAACAACTTGTTTTTGCATGGGAATTCACCTTTAAACATGGAAACAGAAGTGCCTAATAACAATAGCTAACCTGTCCTCCAAATGACGAAGAAGGTTCTCTGGCTCTCCACTGGCATTAGAACCTGGAATTACTTCTTCGGTGATTCTTTCAAGAAGATTAAACGTTTGCACAAAGAGAGTGACAAGGAAGTCTTCATACTCTATCGGAATCTGGTGCTTTGATACCAACTCATTGATACAGCTCATGGCAAGACTGCCCAGATTTGCACAAGATGAACTTTGCGCATTCACTCCGATCTCACAACCCACCGTGGCAAAATGAAAAATAGTAGTCAAGAGGCTAGGCGAAAGAGCTGTTGCCAGTGGCACCCAACTAAACACGTGAACCAAACACTCCAATGCATGGTTGCTCAACTCTTCTGACCGAACATCCAAAGGAGCATAATGATGGGGTGGTTTTCTTTCTTGCTGAGAGGCAGGCAATTGGAACTTAATCGAAGAATCACAAGATATGGCCTGAGACAGTCTATCTGGAGAAGAAGGAGGAGTTTCTGCCACTGTTTGGCGCTGTCTGTCAGCAATTCTCTCCAAAACAGACAAAGTAACAGCTAATAGTTTTGGCACAATCTCAAGTAGCAATTTGTGAAGCTCTTCCTTCCTTGCCATGCTCAAATCTTCCCTCGGAGTTGCCAACTCTTCAGATGCAGTCAATGCCATTACAAGGCCAAGGCTACACTTGTCAGGGTCCTGAATCAGCTGAATAATGCTAATAAAAAATTCGGGATATTTGTGTGGCCAATCAGCTCTGCCAATGTCAACCACCACTTTGATAGCTTTCTTCTGTATATAATTTTCTACTAACATTGAACCATGGCTCCACATTACAAAGTCCAGAAGAAACTGTCGCACTTCTAGTCGATCTTTATCAACAACAGATGCCCACATTTTGTTCACCAGATCCTCCAACACTTTCAGTGCAAACATAAGAACAAAGTGATTACGTGACTGCTTAAGAAAGTAAAGACAGTAGCGCCACGATCCAGACTGCTGTTGAAACTGGCTGAGAATTTGTTCTGAGAAAACATAAATAACACACATGACAGTTACAAGTGCACATCACACTACTAATTGCTCCATATTGCAACATTCAATCATTATTGAGAAATGCACTAGTAAAGACTCTAATCAGCTGGCTTATAAGTCAAAAAGTTCACATAGATGCTTTGTTCTTCTGTGATGTTCACACATTTCATTGTCAAGAAAAATTAAATTCTTTTACAATAATCAAACCGAGCCCACGGCAATGTACAGTCTGAGGCTAAATGGGTCTGTACAAGAGACTTTAGCAAAATTGAAAACTAGAATTGCCAAGAAATTGAAACCTAGACTTAGCCTCATCTAGCCAGCCCCTCCCCCTTTTTGGACTTGCGGAAGAAATTGACAAGACTGTAACCCAAAGAATCTTAACAATGACAAAACATCACATTATCATTGTTAGCGTGGCTACAAAATGACAAACACTTATAACCGAATTCCGAATTCCACAAAGAACACCTACAAGTGACGTCACAGGCGACAGAGCAATGACGTTTGTTTCACTCTGAGTGTACATGTTGCCTACATACCGATCTCCCGTTTCCGTTCATTGCTGCAATCCTGAGAGAACAGCTCGTTCAGTAAGCCTTCCAATCCACGAAGATACTCGACCTCACTCTAGCAACAAGATAAAGTCATCAAAGCAACCAACCAACAACGAGCAACGAGCCGCATCGCCCACACCCACACATACAGTCACATAGAAACATACACACATCCATGCACTTAGACGGACGGGACGTTCGGTTGCTGCGGTAAGACGACACAACAGACTTTAGGCTAGCAACATTTTGGCACGACGCCAACTAATCAAGTCATCCAAACAACGAACAACACCTCAAAATGTCTCATACAAAACGTGCAACAGAGTGCTCCTTACCATGACACTTCACTGTCGTGAAATAAACGATTTAGAGCACGGCAAATGCCCGACACGCGTTCAGCTTGATGCAACAACTCAACCACCCAAATTCTTGCTAGCAGTGCACTGGCACGCTCCCGGAAGCGCAAAATGGCACGTGATAAACACGTGACGAACAAACCCCCCACAACACCGAGCTAACGCACGTTAGCAGGCAATACCGCATGGGTGACCCAGAAGTTATTGACAGAACTCAAGTAAGGCCAGCAGGTGGTTCAACATAGCTTTGTGTATATTTTGTTGTTGCATAGATTAGCAAAGCTGTTGCAGCTTTGCTAGCGTATTTTCGTGAAACCAAGGGCAAAGAGATGTCACTACTGAACGAGAACGAAGTGATTTCATTACAGATTGCTGTTAAGAAGATATCACAGGCATCGGTCAAGCCGAAACGCATGTAAGTTTACATGTGAGCTGAACGTGCATGTTACAGTGATTTAATTAATTTTATTTAATTAATTAAATTAATTATTTTTAGTTAATGTAATTTAAATGTATTTGGGTGTTAAGACATGGATTAATTTAAAAATTTATATAACGATGTCAGATTTAAGGACATCTTCAACAACCAGACATTTTCTTCAGTCACAGTTCTAAAGTGGTTGGGAGAGGAAGAGGCCTGTTCCGATTGAAAATGTCCGACTGATATTAAAGTTTGCGTTTACACTGTAGCATAGCTCACCAATAGTGTCACTTCTATGGCACAATATTCATGTGCTATGTTGTTTGTGAGATGCTTCTCAGAGCAATGTCCATGCCTAGATGGCTAGCTTTAATTGCTTGTTTTAGTTATGAGCCATAAGAAACGAGAATTTGTAAAGTCACAAGACTTGGCGAGTAGTGTACTCAAAACCTGTAAGGATTAACTGACTCGCGGTTTGCGGCTATCTGGCTTGCTGGCTGGCTGGCTGGCTGGCTGGCTGGCTGGCTATGTCTCATGCTGGAGGAATATGCCACGCTCTTAATTGGTTCAGTCATAGAGTAGTATTTGCAAAGGATCATACATGGAGTGCACGCGAGGAGGAGGACTGGGTACAAGTCTAGCAACTAGAGACGATGGACAAACTGCCAATCAGATCTGCAAACATTTCTAAAAGAGTTTTTGCCAATACAGTGTAATTCATGTTTGTAATTGCCAGGTCTTGTAGGAAGTAAACAACAGAACTTACATGTCTGCAACCACTAAAGCGAAATCAATCGATTGTGGCTTACAAGAGCTATACAGGAACCTAACATTGCATAACCACGAGCAATATTTTTGTCCCATATGTGATAGATTGCATTACTGTGCTTTGACAACTGCAGACTATTTACAGCCTGTTTGGTCACTTGAAATGACAGTCTGTTGTATGATTTCAGCTAGAATTTGCCGGTATTTAGTACCCTTAATAAGGAAAATAGTGTCTAAATTCGTTGTTCTTTGCATGACGGTCATATCATGGTATTGAGAAGGCTCATAGCTGTGGAGGCGACGGTGTAGACACAGCATTAATATTATGTGGGTCTTATCATTCAGAACAACGGGTGTAGTAATCAGGCAGTGTAATGGCAATTGGAAATGAGCGTTGGCATGAATACATTTTATTTGAAAGTGAGGAGGCAACTGAAAGAGCATGACCGTTGTTACACAGATGTACTATAGTATAGGCCTGCAGTGGACAGGCAGAAATGTGACAGTGTGTGTGTGTGTGTGTGTGTGTGTGTGTGTGTGTGTGTGTGTGTGTGGTGTGTGTGTGTGTGTGTGTGTGTGTGTGTGTGTGTGTGTGTGTGTGTGTGTGTGTGTGTGTGTGTGTGTGTGTGTGTGTGTGTGTGTGTGTGTGTGTGTGTGTGTGTGTGTGTGTGTGTGTGTGTGTGTGTGTGTGTGTGTGTGTGTGTGTGTGTGTGTGTGTGTGTGTGTGTGTGTGTGTGTGTGTGTGTGTGTGTGTGTGTGTGTGTGTGTGTGTGTGTGTGTGTGTGTGTGTGTGTGTGTGTGTGTGTGTGTGTGTCCTCAGCATGGTCCAGAGACGCCCAAATCATGCATTCTGCATGCTGAAATTTCACCAATACCTCAGCATGCCGAAGCCCATACTGGGTATTGGCAGAATTTCAGGTTCCAGGTGTGTGTGTGTGTGTGTGTGTGTGTGTGTGTGTGTGTGTGTGTGTGTGTGTGTGTGTGTGTGTGTTTGTCTGTCTGTGTGTGTCTGTGTCTGTGTCTGTGTGCACTTATGTATGCATCTACATGTATAATAATCAACACATGTTGGTGCGATAACAGTGTATGCTTCTAGACCTTTGCCACACACATTACATGTTCCTGGAGAAGCTGGCATTTGCCTGATTACTAAAGATAGCAAAGAAAAGGTTAAGGCACTACTGACAGAGCACAGTGTTGAAGGTGTAACTAAAGTTCTACCACTTGACAAACTGAAGCGAGAGTTCAGATCATTTGAGGCTAGGATTCGCTTGGTTGATATGTATGATATATTTCTCACTGATGATCGTGTTTACCACCGGCTTCCTCAATATCTTGGGAAGAAGTTCTACGTTAGAAAAAAGTGAGTTTGTTAAATCTTCAACTTAATACAATTTATGTACAATTTACAATCATTATTATATCAATATTTATAGCATATCATATACACTGCCGCATCCTTTGTACAGGCAGGATACTGTAGCATTCTGACGGAAGACGCAGTCTGAGCGTGTGTGTGTGGACATGTCACGTGCAGTCTTTGTTGCGAGGTTCTGGATGTGCTGAATGAGCTTGAATCTTGATCTTCACGCTTTTTTCAATAGAAATCGACACACTCCCCGTGTAGCGCTTGGTACAGAAAACGTGTAGGTTGGATTTGGTGCAAATGCAATCTGAATTTGGAGAGAAATGAAAGTGCTAGAAGAGTAGTGCTTCAGTCAGTAAGAAATATTCGATTGCTCGAAGCTTTGCGAAGGATGACAACACGTACAGTCTACACAGGAGCGGTGTGGGCATGTGTTCGAATGAACTGGAATGTGTAATGTTCGCGTCAGCGAGAAATGTTACATTGGAGTTGACCCCTTGAGAGGGGATCCTGTGCAATTTTTTTGGGAATTTTTTACGTAACCTTCTCCTTTGCGTGCCGAGTGTGCGTGCCGATTTTGGTTGCGAACAGACAATAGACATGGCTGCGTATCGCGAACACAAACTCACACACACACACACACACACACACACACACACACACACACACACACACACACACACACACACACACACACACACACACACACACACAATTTGAGCTTTATATATGTACTAGATTTACACTGGCAGTTCAAACTATTATCGCTGCTTTAGATTTCTGTTTGAAATCACGTTTGTGATTACCTCTTTGAGCTGCTCTGACAACAGGTACAACAGAACAGTTCTTGACCTTTTTCAAGCCTGTACATGTACACTTATATTCATTGTATAATGGCACTTGTCATTCTCACTTTAGCTTCTTAGTCTTTGTTTTGCTGTATTTCGAGCTAAGGACCTAGCAAATTGACATGGGCTTTCTTTACTTAGGAGAGAGCAGAACTTTGTATATTATATAGTAGAAATGACTAGAAAAGCTGGTAAAGTAGCAGTGTGTATGGTGGACAGAACTTATTCTGGGAAATGGTTTTACGGAAACTTTTAATCACTGCATATGCTTTAAAGGAATAGAAAAATTTTCATTTATTAACAGAACATTTTGCATCTTGTCTTGCAAGATTTTAGTTGTGGCAAAAAGTTGGCAAGTTTCTGAGAATAATTGGTTGTGTTATAGGAGGCCACATCCTGTGAATCTGAGGTCAAAGAATCTAGCGAAAGATATTGCTCAAGCTCGTGATGCAACTTACCTCTATCTTGGGCGAGGACCATGCAGGTACTGCATGTGGCATACACTAAATATGATTGCTAAGAGCATAAGCAAAAGTTGTTAAGTCAATTAAGAGAGAAACATACAGAATGAAAATTATACTTTATGCTACTTGCCAATTGTATGATTCAGTAGAAGTACTAGTGATATCTTTTGTATTGTTTTAGCATTCTATGAAACTTTGCCTTATTATATTTGAGTTAGGTTTTAAAGCATTACAGAGCATTTAGTTGGTCAACTACATAGCGTAAATGATATAACATCAAATGGGTACAGTAGTTCATGTTGAGAACAATGTGCTAGGTCGATAGAAATTTTATTTAGTTATTCATAACTTTTTGTTGTTTATAGTAGTTTCAGACTCTTTGTGTGCGAATGTACTGTACTTTCTTTTGCTCTATGCAAGGTTATACCTGGTAGTGTGTTCAAGCACTGACATAGCGTAAGGGAACTGGGAAGGCTTTACTGGGGAGGCTAAAGCCTCCCCAATGTTTGTCAGCATGTCAAACAGAGGCGTCATGTTTCTTGGTTTGTTGATTGGTCTTAAGTATCTGTTTGATGGAACATGTCGGCCTTTAAATACAGTGAAAGGCTGAAGCTAGTGTGGGAAAGGTCACGACGGGTGAAGTGCGCACGCCCATCACACTTTCATGGCAGTAGCAGATGTCCATGCTGTGAAAGTAAAAATATAGGACGTGGCTTTGAAGTGTGATTGATCAGTCCTTTCAAACTTGAGTATCATGCTATGCCGGTGGTTGAAGAGTTGATAACCACTGTTCACAATGAGATAGGTTAAGACTGAACAACTATAAGCGCTTCAATTGCTTTCATTGTTATCTCCTGATCAATGTAGATCACTCTGGTCTGGTCTGTAGGGTCTATAGCAAGCACTAAATGCAAAGCCAACTTGAGAATCAAAGTGCTTAGACAATCATAAATTTCTAAACAGAAGGCACTACTCTGCTCAGCATTCAATTAGATCAAAGAAAAGAAGAAGAATTTTTTCACTTGCAGGTTGTAATGACTTTGCACCTTAATAGGTTCTTGTGGAATTGCCAATGTCCCACATTGTCACATGCGACTTATCTGTAGCATGCAATTTGTTGTACTTATTGACTTCTCAGCGTGTTTCTTGTAAACATAGCCATCAGCAGGACAGCTGGCATTATTGTCCCCAGTTTCTAAGAAGGTGAATGGGGTCTTTACTGTACCCTTAACACAGGGGTTCATTAACCTGACAGGTAATTAAGTCTCAGACAGGTACACGCTGTTGCATAATCTATGTGATGCTAGCAACTGGCATATCAATCATTGATTACTTGAGTTAAACAAGAATTTTGCTAGCTTTGATCAACGTGACTGGTAGATTTCAATTGCCAGGAAAGCACTATTGTCATTGCCACTTGAACAGTCCTTATTCAACAGCACAGGCAAAGAGAGAAAAAGAACTAACAGATTAATTAACTTGAGGCGCGCATGTGCTAGGGTTACAGCAACACCATGACTGCTTAATTGCAGATGTAGGCAGTATTATCTACTCTCTCTCGGTATAGCAGTATGCGTACTCTATTGTGTTTCTGGTAGATTTTGATGCAAATAAACTTATTTGGCACAAAGACTGCCTGTCCTTTCTCAGCCAGCTGTTCAGACTTGTCTTGGCATGTGGTACCGGTGTCCAGTGACCTGGTATCATTAATTACTATACATGCATTCTTGTATTAGTTACAGTAAATGGTTAGTGAGATTAATTACAGCCTAACTGTTGTAGAGCTATTGAGCAAGAGAACAACTGGTAGCAGGCGGGGTTTAGCACTTTAGTGTTTTGTCATTTGTTACTGTTACCCAGGATTACACAACAGTGTTGTATGCATTTTGTCTTGTTGTCTAATATGTTGTGGATCTCTGATGAAAATGTTATTACTGGGATAACCTCAAGGTTGTGCTATTGTGCTATGTATTCAAACTGTCCTGCCAACTCTTCTGGCTCTAACTTCAGACATTCTGTTAATTTGTTTGATAGGCAGGGATTCTTATCTTATGTGCTCAACTTTGTTTTCCAGTTCTGTTCCTGTTGGGAACACGGGAATGCCTCAAGACCATATTCTGCATAACATTCGACATGCGATTAGTGTCGCCATGAGAAAGATACCACGAGGTTGGAAGAACATTCAATCTATTCATGTGAAAACAACTTCATCAATGGCATTGCCATTATTTAACTCATTGCCAACAGAGCCAAAACTACTGGGACAAGTGAGACATAAAACATGGAAAGACTCTGTTGACATAGCAGTAGATGAAACAGAAGAAGGTGCCAGAGAACTAAGTAGCATGCCAGTTCAGTAACTAGGAGGATGTTGTTGTTATGTTAGAAATGATGACATGTAGGGCACTAAAAAATTCAAAAGTATGGTGGTGTTTATAGTTACTGTGTTAACATTTTCTGTTACTACTGATTTTATCCATGTTTAATCTTGTAAGTGATAAATACTGTGCTTTTGTGTTGCATTGTCCTGCAATCCTGGTCAAGGTAAGCATACTTTTATTGGGTGGGAGGGAGGGGGTTCAATAATATATAACTGCAGTTGATCAGTCTTACACATCATGCTGGTGTGTGGATTGGATAATCTCGTTGGACTTGTGGAACTGTGACTGAATGTACAGAGTTCGCTGTTTATTCCTAGATTTACATAAAAATATAATACAACAGTGATATTCAGATAATATGTTAGATCTTAGTTATTGACAAGACTGTGACCTGTGCACAAGTGTGTCTAATTTTCCTGTTTCTTATCAGAGTGCTTAATATGTCTATGAGTAGAGCCCAGAGAAGCATATCATACCCGCTGAACGTTATCAGCAATTGAAAGTTCACATAGATACCATATTGCAAGGTAACAGAGCACTCGTCACAGTCAAGTAACTGACATACATATCTTGAGTTTGTGCTACATTTGCAATACTGTAAGTCTATGAATGCTCACTGACCCAAGTCTGACCATAAATGTGAGGTAGATTAAATGTGTCACTGAATTTCGGCAACAATGTTGCAGTGTTACTTGTGTAAATTGCCCCTAGAGACAGATGTCAGGGGCTGATGATCAATAGAAACTTTTGTGAGTGTTATTGGGTGCCTGTGAATGGTACATTTGCATGAGACCGTTTGGTTGCAACATGGCCATCACTGACATCATTTGAAACAAAATCTGCTTGATGAAGCAAATCAGCCACATGGGTTCCCAGCATATTAATCAGACATGCATTGCAAACTGATGAGTGTAATACTTAGCAATTCTAAAGGAGAGAAAACCATATAGTCAGTCAATAGATTAGTACAGTGCAAAATACCCATTGACAACAAAGCAATTGATCCAAATTTGTTACATTAAATCAGGGGCTAGGGATGCATAGCACTTTAATTTACACTCTAAATATCTCACAGTAGTTGCTAAGACCTTGACAAATTGCAGTTGGATTAATGTTTCCGTCATATAAGAAGTCATCTACTTTACATTGTTGATAAGTCAATTTAACCTAAACACTCTTTTCCACTGATCACTCTTGCATTGCATCTCTGCATACACACTCATTCCTGCATGCATGCGCATAGCTGCATGCTGATTAGTATAGTTCTTGTCTTCATTTCCTTGCCTGCATATCCTGATTCTACTGCAGCACATTTTGCTCTGTCACCATTCAAAGAAAAGATGGACGGACGGACAGACTAAATGGCAGAAAGAGACAGAAGATGCAGCATGTATACAAGAAAACAAGATTTTCACTAACTAAGCTCACCTAGTCTACAAAGCGTATGGTTTTATAGTGTACAACAACGCAAACAAACAACCATCAATACCCATCTGAGAGACCAAGTGCAAATTAAGTGATTTTATGTACGTCAAATACATTAATTAATCTCTTCTGAAAGTCATCACCGATCTTCGTACACAACCAATTCCAGAGACGTAGATCGTCTTCCTTGCAATTGATCGTAGACAGTACGCATAAGTCGCTGTGCACCTATGTATCGATCGATGCCCTGCAGGATCGATGCCCTGCAGGATCGATGCATACATCTGCAGCTAGCCGCAGTATTCTATGCACTAAAACATTTTAGGCACATCTCATCTCCCTAGACGCGTGCGCTGCGTTATCTTCAATTATCAAATCATGTTTGTTTACTTTGTAACCTACAAGAGATTCTTACTCGATCCGCCTACACGCCCGCTACGTACCAGACGAGCCGAGATTTGCCTCAAAACGAAACGTCAGGCACGCGAAATTGCGATCAACAGTGTCGTGGTGACTTTGGTATTCATACGAAGCCAATACAAACGAAGAAGAAGCAGATCGCTCTCGATTTCGGTTTATCGAAATGTCTGGGAGACGCGTGAAAATTACCATGGCCATCGTCACGTCGTTCCCGTCCGTCTCGTACAGCTGTAAGAGTTGGAGAGTGCCGATTGGGGCGCGAAACCAAATAGTCCCCACAGGTCGCCTAAACCAAATAGCCCCAGCTAAACGCGGGAACCAAATAAGAGGGAGATAATCGCCCGCGACCAAATAGTCCCCTTACACCATTCTAGCACTCTAGCATTAGCGTAGGAAGTTTGGTGAGATTGGGGGGAGGAGACAAAAGGCCAAATTAGGGTCTAACGCCAAATTGGAGGTCTAATCGCCGCATTGATACAGCTTTGGAGGCTAAATATTGGGTGGGCCATGGCTCCCTCCCCCCCCCGGTTCCTACGCCTATGTCTAGGACACAGTTTTATTGATAGATGTTGTTCAAGTGATACGGGGGGGGAGACCAGGGGACATTTAATCCTAACTTTCTACATGCTTTACCAGCGTATTTCGAAGTAACTGTGAGGAACTCGTTGCAGCCGTCGACCATATTTAATGCAAGCAGCATGTTATACAGGAGCAGAAGCAGAAGATAAGAAAGTCCTAAAGCATCAAACGATGGTATCTGAAACAGGAAGCATATTCAAACCACTTGTTGTTGAGTCTCTTGGTCTGTGGACACGAACAGCTTACGTACATTGAAAAGTATAGCACGCAAGGCATCATTTCACAATCGACAAACTGTTAGTCAAACAATTACTAGTTTGCATGAACAACTTGCAGTAGCTTTGTGGTTGTTTAATTCTAGACTGATTCTAGAGAGACTGGCATTGTCCTGTAAGGACGCGCTTTGAAAGAATAAAATATTAAATTATATATATATATATATATATATATATATATATATATATATATATATATATAGGCTTTACAACGTTTGAATTTAGAGATAGAGGATGTACGTAGTTGAGACATGCATACTTGAGTTGTTGGGGATGTTAAGGTGGGGAACGTTCATGTATGTAATAAATATATCCTACATTATATATATATATATATATATTATTCAAGTTCAGTTCTAGTATTGTTCATATAATTTCCTTTTCCCATCTTATACCATTGGCTATATGACCTCTGATTTTACACAGCAAGGGTTCAAAATGACTTTCCAGCTGCTCTTTGTCTGCGTCATTGTGAACAATGAAATCCCATTGAGCGATACCATCCAATGCACACTCAGATTCAACATCATCCACTCCCACTGTATACACCCATCCACGTGACATCCGAGTAGCTTCACTTGCACATATCCTTATGGTCACTGTTGGATATCGTGTTTGAAAATAAATCAAGTCACTTGGCCGTCTGCCATCTGAGATGAGCCACACCGGGTATCGATCATAATCAGACACTTGCTGGATCGCAAGAAGACAAAAATATCCCGAGTCTATACGACGCATTTCTTCTCCCCATTGGATCATATCTTTACGATATTTCTCTTTATACTCAGATGCATCTAAGAGACGCTCCACATCCAGTCCATGATCCTGTCATAGATATCAATTTACCTTCCTTATATGACATCGTTACCACAATGCTCAGTATTGATACATACGATGCATAGTTACTAAACATTTCATTTGGTAATAATTTTTTTGTAATATATTTTCTATGTGATACTAGTGACAGCATACTGTATGCCGTTTGCTTGTCTGTCTTCCTTCCTTTCCATCTGTTTGTCTGTTTGTCTGTCTGTCTGTCTATCTGTCTGTCAATCCATCTGTCCTAATCATTACCCAGAAATGGCACTGGGTAAATCAGCTTCACAACATTCCCGTATAGAAGCATGTGTGATGTTGTCTGACACCAGTACATCATATACATTACTTGACATTCGGTATTTCCTTCCACAACTTCATTTCTGTATAATCAAATGCACGGATGGTATTGACAGTTTTGATCCTACCTTTGCGTATTGTGTTTTGAGAGGAGCAGAGAGTCTCATGATCACACACTTATCTCCTAGACTACAACAACACAAAATTACATTATATTTGCAAATAATAATTTTGCTCACAAAAAAATTAAAATTAATTATTAAATAACAAAAATAATTCAAAAAGACGTTGCAGCTTTTATTATGAAGTAATGTTAACAGGTATTGCAACCTATCATACAACGCATGCGCATAATATTCACTAGCCAGCACGCACACTCACGCAACGAAAGCAGCAGTAATCACCTTTCTTGTATATAAGATGCAACGTAATCCTTTCCGCTCTTTCGTTTACCGCTCAGGATAAGAACGACCAACGGATTGCCCATTGGTTCCATTGGCTTAGGCCTATCATGTGACTAGACCTGTCACGTGATTATAAATACCCGTATAGATATGTGCAATATGATTGGTCGGTTGTTCTGTACTGGCATTTCAACTTCCAGTTGTTCTCGTTGTGAAACAGAATTGGCGACGTTGACGAAGACTGTTTGTCCTCTAGAAAGTAAGCGCATGCCATACCGTACGGCCGTCCTATTGAGTGTTGCCCTTTTTGTTGCCATTTCCTATTTACTATATATTTTATTTAATATTTTTAAATTAATTATTTATTATTTACTATTAATAAAATAATTTATTACAATTTATTATTAATTTATAGTAATTAATTTTATTAGTTATTTTAATTTATATATATATATACAAGAGTACGAAGTGCATCTAAGCCTGGGGTACGAGTAGAGACCACCATATTATATGTAGGAAGTATGGAAACTATTGAACGTTCTAAAGTGTTTCATGTAATAGTTAGAGCATGGTTTGCAGGTCACTACCGTCCACAGCCTGAGGTCTCCATCACGTATAGAATACATCATATTGACCAATCAGCATGCTTAAAGGTCACGTGACATATTCTAAAATATTATGTCTTTATATTTAGAATCCTTGGAGTCCAATTTAGAAAAGTGCACCTTATGGTTGACACATGGTTGTGCGATCCTATAACGTACTTTTGTGTGCACAAATTCAGTTTATTTCCTGTGTGCTCTACTAGTAGTGTACTTGTGGACTGATCACAACTCCAGTCATTTTTTATGACTTTCACATTACACTCTAAAGTCCAGTCATTGAATGAATGCATGCTGCTGCACGGGCATTAGCGTTTTCACACCTAATCAAGGCTGATGGAGCTCCAGCAGCCATGGTCATCCCATTTTTTGAAACTTTGACTTTAGCCGACTATCTATTGCTGCCAACTTCATACAGGCATAGAAACCACGGATATGGGATTTATGTTGCCATAAATAACTGCGCGTGCTCAAACGGTTTTGCAACTTTCAATTTCCCATATAAAAAGTTATCTACTACACATCATGACATGGTGTGGGTCATTTGCTTTAAATTATCTGAAAAGTGTTTTACTTTATTGTTTAATAGTATTTGTAACTGCTATATATATATATATATATATATATATATATATATATATATCAAGTGCATTGCAAAAAGCCTACAATATTAATTGATTGGTCACGTGAACACTTATGAAAGAGTGAGATATAAAATTTAGAAAAAATGTGCTGAAAAAACTTTGCTTTTGATTCCTACAAAATCAACATTCGCGTAAAAGGATCAACTATTTCATGATTTCTGATAATAGACGGTCTCGAAATCACAGGTCGCTACTAAAAGGTCTATCTGCACAGTCGTCACCGCTTAACTAAAGTTTGAACGAGCGTTAAAGATTGCAAACTGATTTTAGATGCACTGAATGTAACTGTTCAAGCTTTCTAGGTCTTCCAAACATTCACTTCAACATTGGTGGTAATCCCTAGTGAATCTTTATCCTGCGATCAATATTATTATTTCTACTCGCTTTCTCATACTCTGACTGACACACGCGCGCGCACACGCACACGCACACACACACACACACGCAACCAACAAACTCCTAGTGTTTTCAAATGTAAATCAACTAATACATATGGAGCAGTCATCGACATGCCATCACCTGAAGTACATGTATGATTGTCTGTAGCTATTAAAAACACCTAATAACCAACAAATGCATAAACGTAAATTCAACAATAAAAAGACAACAACATGTCAAATCGGATTGTTAAGAACAACCGTGTATGTCTTTTTGTTAAAATCGTTGTTTTTCAAAAATTTCTAAAAATAAAGAAGATGAGAGTTGCTTCATTTCAGCCCTTTCTCTCATCACATCAATATGATTGCATATAAATGTGACGGCTTGTTCTTTCAGCAGTGGAACGTTGTGAGTGTCTGACAAACGCAGAACTTCAACTGCATTCTCTACTCTAATCTGTCCTGCCACAATCTGTTCACAGTAACTCTTCAGTTTGGAAACCAGAAAGCGATCAGAAAGGATGAGGAGTTGACATACCATCTTCCAGTCATTCACATCCACTCTCACTTTGTCTGTGACGAGATACACAATGAGAGCTTGAAAAGCATCATAGCTTGCATTTTGGATTGGAATTGTGGTCACGTGTCCATCATGTGAAGGATGGGATTCCTTCATTCCTGATGAGAAGAGACGAGAAAAATAGGAACTGCGAGCAACTAGAACACATTTACAAGCAAAGATTTGTTTGCCTTCAACTTGGAACACAACATCTGCCCAATCCTTGTTGTCTACGAGAAACATCAGATCTTCACCCAATGATACATCCAGGTTTGGTAGTGGTGGAATAAAATACTGCTGGAGATCAACTTTGCGAATGCAATGTTCCTGTGTAAAGTAAAGTGTATGGGTTGACTCGTCCAAAAGAAGATAACGCGGATACTTTAGTTTTGCTTCCTCACCATTGCCATCTACTAAACCTTCCTCGCCACATCCCACTAGAGTAGTCATTGTCTTCATGGTAGAGGAAATTATTCTAATCTTCTGATTTCGATAATCACACACAAAGATGCAACCTTTGCTGTCAATAGTAATTCCAAGCGGTTGGTTTAGTGTGGCCTCTTCTATTGCTCCATCATGAGATCCTCTACCTTTGCCACCAGTAATTGTTCCAACATCCCTAGTGTTGAGTGATACTTTTCGCACTGCATGGTTATGATAGTCAGCAACATACAATGTCTCATTATCTCCACTTCTGCATGCTATTTGCCACGGCCAGTTAAACTTTGCATCACTAGAGTGACCATCTATCAGACCTTCTGCTTCTTGTCCTGCAATAGTAATGACATTACCATGTACTAAATCTATCGTACGAATACAGTTGTAGTCAGTGATGTAGAAGATGGATTTGTTTGCTGATTGAGTAATATCGTTTAATTCTGTAAAAGTAGCAGACATTCCCTGCCCATCTACTAATCCATTATTTCCTGATCCAGCCCATGTTCTCACTGTGCCACACCCATCCACCTACACACAATGACATGCACAACATTAAGAAATGACATCACTACCAATTATAGATGTTTTAAACAAAGAAGGAGAAATATGAACGAAAGCCATTTGTGTGCTGTTCTAGAATATTTCTGCCTATTTCCAACATGTATGGCCAAGAGTGCAGTTAGAAGAAGGTACAAATAAGGAATAGTGATCAAATGCAAACGCACACTGCACTGCCTGCAGAGTCTGAGACGTATACCTTTGTTCTGGTTCTGGTTCTTCCTCGTGTGCTATGCTTAGAAAGACTCCTGAGGAAAGCTTAGAGAAAAGCGATCATTTCACATCATGTCTGGGCGCGCAAGAGGGCTTGGGTAAGAGGCTAGTGGTGCAAGGTCAGGCAATGGTAGATATCAGACTGAGATAGAAACACCTGCACACGTCCTATTCATAGCCAAGTAACATTTTAGGGGGCTTTGCGAGTTGGGAGAATGTGCTTGTATCGGTAGGCTCGTTTACTCACTAACTGGCAACACGCATGCACATTACTCTGTCACCTGTCCCGTATATCTAGTCTACTCTACATCCGTTACACCCACCCACCCCCTTCAATAACAGAAACAAAAACGCAACAAACTGTGTGTTCCTGCAATTAAAATAATGACTTAACGTAAACAAGAAAACACAACGCTGTCTACACAGTCCACCAAACGTCCATGTTACACTGCATAGTCCGACAAGTAGGCCGGTGGCTTGATCAGGCGTCCAGATCTCATGGTGTTCTGCACTGCCTGCTGTTGAATAGCGGCTGGTGGTGGAACAGTGGAAGGATGGGCAGCCTGAGAGGTAGATGAGCTTGTGGAAACGCTGTGTAGGACGACTGATGCTCCCAGCGTGTGGAGGGAAGGTATGGCATCCGACGAGGTGGAGCATCTGCCGGGATTCGATATACTGCTAGAGTCAGTTCGTGAAACCCCCTGAGGAGATGGTATAGTGCTTCTATGGAGCGACGCAGATGCCGACGATTTCGGGATAGGTTCTCCCTTCACTGGTGCGGACTTCGTAAGGCCGATGAGGTAGTGTCTTGTTATCACTGCCTTCTGCCATTAGGACTGCCCCTGGAGGGTTGTATCTTCACTGTTTGACCACACTGTAGGGGTGACAGATGATATGATGTTTAGTTATAGGCTGTGGATTGCCGTTGACGCGAAGTTTGGAGATGCTGCTCCTTGTTGGTGGGAATAAACCGACTGTAATAGATGCGTGGCTATAGTAAGCAAGGTCTTGGTTCTGCGGCAGAACGGACGTTGCACAGGGCTGCTATGCATCGACTCCGTAGGAGTATTGCGAACCTCAACAGAGAGCCACGGATCATCATCCGTCTTCAGAGCTCTTTAAAGAACCGCTTGACTGTTTTGACGGCACTCTCCGCCTTGCCGTTTACCTGGGGTACCCAGGGCTGCTAGTGACATGCTGAAATAGCCACATTGATGCAAAGTCGTAGAATTCCGTTGAGGAAAACTGCGAACCATTATCGGTCACAACAACATCTTGAATTCAATGGAGGGCAAATTGGCATTTAAGCGCTTTGACGACGGAGGAAGATGATGTCCTTGCTAGGCGATCTACTTCAGCAATATTACTATAGTAGTCTACCGTAATGAGATAGTCATGTCCTTCCATAAAGCAGAGGTCTGCTGCGACTTTGACTGATTGACGGCTAGGGATATCGTGAGACTTCAACGATTCTTTAGGCTGCTTATAACATGATATGAGCGGCATACATCGCAACGGCTGACTATGTCTTTGGTAGCAGTATTCATACCGGCCAGTAAAGACACTCTTGTGCCCTGCGAAGACACCCATTGACTATAATAATATTATATGAGCAGTGAATCTTGGCCAGTGTCTGGGCTCGCATGGCGTTGGAATGATTACCCGATTGTCGCAATAAGAATACCCTCCTGTACAGTCAACTCATCTCGAAGGAAGTAGTAGACTCTCGATTTATCTTCTGGCCAGCCGTTGAAAATTACTTGCTGGAGTGTTGTGAGATCGGAATCAGACTGGGTTGCTGCCGTATTGCAGCTTTAGCCTCGTTGGATATACTGTAGGCAACGACTAGACCATGTCAATCGACTCCAATTCTTCTTGAACTTCAAAATTTCCGGGCGTTCTTTACAATTTGCGGGAGTTGGTAGGTACGCCCTTGACAACGTATCTGACAAATGCATACCTTTACCGGACCGATACTGTATGTCCAAATGATACTGATGCATCCAAAGAAACATCCATTGCAGAGGTTTGGGAGCACTTTGCAATGGCTTTTGGCAATAGCTTCGAGAGGTCTTTGGTCCGTCTTTACTACAACAGAGACCCCGTAGATGTAATGGTGGTAGCGCTCGAGTTCAAAAACAATGGTCAATAGCTCCGTCTCAATCTGTGCATAACTGCATTCCGTTTGAGTAAGGGCGCGAATGGCATAAGCAACTGGCTTGCCATTTTGTAATAACGCTGTACTCGGACCTGTAGAAGAGTCATCAAATTGAAGAGTGACCGAACAGCGTGATCGAAATATTGTAAGACTGGGACATTACTTACAGCCGTTTCCAAATAGCAAAGGTCTATCGTGCTCGTACGACCAGTTCCACGCCACGTCTTTATGGGTCAGCTGTCTGAGCGGCCAGAAAAGGTCAGCTAAAGGGTCAGTGAACCGGGAAAGGTAGTTGACTACGCCCAGAATTCGACGCACTCCGGCGACATCTGTAGTCGGCGGTATTTCCATGATCGCTTGAGCTTTGCTGGGATCAGGCTTCAAACCCTCCCTGGTCAGAAGGTGTCCCACGTAGGAGATAGATGGCAATCGAAGACGAAATTTGTCGGAGTTTAACTTGATCCCCTAGTTGTTCTTTGCATCTATGGAGAAAAGCGTGTAACTTTGTGTCGTGGTTTACTGTTACTTTGTCGAGATTAGCACCTCACTGGCAATCAAAATGTCATACGCAACAGCAAAAAAACAGGTAACCCCTCTAAGAGCTGATGAGTTTTATCTGGAAGACTCTCGGGGCCGGAGAGACGCCGAATGGAATCCGATTCCAGCAGTACCTTTCGAACGGAGTGCCGAACGTCGTCAGTTCCCGAGTGGCAGCGTCCAGCCCAATATGCAAAAACCCCTTTCGGATATCAGTAATGCTAAATAGCTTGGCTCGTGACAGCTGACACAAAACGTTGTCCGGTGTTGGCACAGAGTAGTGACTGCGCTTGAGGGCACTACTGAGGGGTTTGGGTCCAAACATATACGGACTTTGCCATTGGCTTTCCTGACCATCACCAGAGCCGACACCCAATCTGTGGGAGTTGTGACCGGTTGTGACTCCAAGCCCACGCAACCTTTGGAATTCCTCCAGGTAGAAGGTGCTTCGTAGTTGCTGGTATTTTGCGGATTGGCGTCTGTATGAGACAAATAGAGGATTTAATTTCTAGGTGAAACTGGCCCGGGAATAGACCAAGTTCGCATTTGAACTCTTCTGGGTAAACTGCACAAATTAGCTGCTTATCGTCTGTCTGGACTTGCTAATGGATGCAGTGGAGAAGTTGGTAGTGTGCACACATCATTTGAATCTTATCGTAGTGGACGGTGACTAAATCATAGCTTGTACGCTCTCAGGTCCCAGTATAGAAGTGTGAGCCTCCTGCACCACTACAAAATCATTGGCAAATGTCAGCCTAGTCTTAGGATTTTCAGCTTCCGTCTGCACTAGCCTAGAGGCTTCATGGTGTCTTGACTGTACGTAGACAGTACGAGCGTATTGGGCTGGATTTCTTGGTTGGGTAGAAGATCTGGCCGGCGCAAACCGTTACATGTGGCACCAGTGTCTAGTTGAAACCTTATCAGTTGATCTTCTACCAATAAGATGGCGAAAAATTGCCGTCTAGATTGACATTTCGACGTTAGGTTAACAGCTTCATCATTCTGGTACAGTGAAAGCGTCATTATTTGCTCGTCATCACTGTGTCCCCGTGGATGTGTTCCGTGACTCTAATTGCAGCTCCTGACCGCAGCAACAGAGCATGTCTTGAGAGACTGCTGGCAGACTCTCGCAAAATGATTGCGTTTTCCACAAGTCCAGCATGCTTTCCCGTAGGCTGGGCACTTGCTTCTGCTCTTCTCATATTTTAGACCACAGTACCGAGAGCTCCCTGCTGGAATGATGGTGGGCACCAGAGCCTTTGATGTCTTGTACTTTGGTGTCTGTTTGATTGCATGGATGTCATGCTCATTCGTCGTTGTTTTCTGCTGTCTGTTAGCAGCCTCATTAGACCGGCACATATCTAAGTATTGAGAGAACGTGAGATCCTTTTTCTGTAGAAGCAGCTTTCGAAGTTTATTATCTCACACTCCACATATCAGTCTCTCTCGCAACAGCTTATCTTCCATTGCTCCATAATTGCAACGGCGCACTAATACCTTGAGACTGGTCAAGTCTGCATCAAAACTCTCCCGATCTCCCTGCTATCGCGACTAAATACAAGGCGCTCGTAGATAACGTTGGACTTACGTATGCAATGCTGATCCATCAGCCTGATGACTTCTGAGATCTTCTGCTTGTCCTCCTCGATCTGTAATTGGAGGCCGTTATAAATGCAAAGAGCATTGCGCCCGAGGCAGGTCACAAACACGGCAATGCGGTATTCATCCGGCTCTTCGGCCAGATGAGCAACGATCTTATACGATTCCCACAGCTGTCACCATTCCCGCCACTGTTGAGGCAGATCGCCGGCTCACTCGCAAATGACTCGGTGGCGGGAAAACGCACCGGGCATGATGAAGCCGCACGTATTTGAGCTGCAGAATTAGCCAATGCGCTAGAATCAGTTGGAGAATCTGTTGTAGACGTGATTAGTGTGTGCTAATGGCGCTCACGTCTGACACTATGTATCAGTAGGCTCGTTTACTCACCAACTAGTAACATGCATGCACATTACTCTATCAACTGCCCCGTATATCTAGTCAACTCTACATACGTTACAGTGCTCACCGCAAAGCTCGAAGATGGATGACGTGAATCGTCTGCTAAATGCGGGTGCATCAAGCCTGTGCAGTTGTGCTGCAAGACATTCAGGAGTTCAAATTCTTACGCTGGGAAGACTAGACATTACCGAAGGGTTAGCACTTGCCAACAGAGTGAGCTTAATTGTCAGCAGAGAATATTCAGCAACAAGTGTTGCTGAGTCAAATAAAGGTCAAACGAATTGGGTGCCGTACGACATTTCCTTCCACTCCTTCTCATGACATTAGTACGCGGTACTACCTGCTGACTATTGTTGCAAAGAAAGAAACGACTGTCCAACTAAAGGTGCGGTTCCTTGACCTCAATGAGCATGCGCTATATCTCCTGGAGAGTAGCAAACAGAGACAGTGGAGTGTTGTTGTGTTAGTTAGTCACCACTAAAACTATCTCAGGTGCGAAAGTTGCAGAATTCCATTGCGTTTTATGGTAAAGGGTCGTGTCCGATAAATGATGGTGGTGTCTAATGAACAGGGTGGCAGAGACCGATCATGTTACCGTTTACCGTCCTAGCATAAAGGTTATGCTAGGTTAGGTAATTACAAGGGTTATCATGTACACACGTGACGGGAACAACTTGGCGTTGTAGAAGCACTACGGTCTGCGTAGCAGCATGATACTGGGTGGTTCTAGCTGTTGGGTCAGTGCAATTCCTCGGACAAGAGTGAATCGTTTCGTATGACTCTCGTCGTTGTAGCTGCTTCGAGTGAGGCGCTAGCCTGGCTGACGAAAGCGAAATGTGAAAGAGTAAGTTATATCGCGTTTTTACTTGCCGACATACGGCTTCTGAGACACTTAGTGTCAGCGTTAGTAATCTGGCTACCATTCCGCTTTGACGTGTAGTGCTGTAAAAAGACTGGAACAGGTAGGAAACTACAACACTTTTACATCTGTCCTAGCCCTAACTCTGACACGTCCACTAGCTTTGCTTTGAAATCTCTCTCAAGGTAATCAGACTGAAAATAATCTAAGCTTACTCTAGAAGGTGGTCCGACTGCCTCCCTTTTAGCCTCAAACGTCAAAATCCACTTCCTCAACAACGCTCGATCGAATAGAAATCAAAACAGACTTCTTTCTTCGTTCTCGCACGTTACTATAAACTTTACAAGTCAACGGCATACTAATGAACGTTAGCTATCTCAAATCGGAGTTAGGAGACTTCAGATTCACTAGAAGAGTCGTTAAATACAAAATGATCCAGGTCGACCTCTAGTGACGTCATACCTCGCGCGCAGCGTCGTCTGGGAGCATTCGAAATGCGATTTCTCCTTTATGGAGTCGCTTTAGCTGGCGACTAGAGTACCGTTGAACTTCTCAAAGACAAGGCTATATTTTCAAAAGCAACTTGTTTTGCGTGCCAGTTGCTCTGTTAAGACTGGGTTAAGCTAGGGCTATGGCTGAGCCATAGCGCTTGCGCACATAGGGCTAACTCGGATTAACTTATATCGGGTTAACTTTGGGTTAGACTCCAATTACCCCAGTCGTACGAGCGTCGTATAAACGCAAGTTTAATAAACTCGGGTTAAGACTGGGGTTAAGCGAGGGTTAATTACGCTAGTTAGGATGGGTCTAGCCTGGTTCACAATACACTTCGCGTCGCGTCGCGTAAAGAGGCCGTTTCCCACGCGAAGCGACGTGTAGGATAGGATTCGTTCCTATTCCAGCCCGTCGCGTCGCGTCGGAAACGGCCTCCTTTGACGCGACACGACGCGACGCGACGCGACGTCCAGGCTTAAGAGTGGAGGTCCGCGGAGACACGCCCTAATATGCGCAAAGAGACGCCCTAATATGTGCAAAGAGAGCTAGCGATCGAGCGCGCCAACGTACAAATGGCTTTTCCTGCTCCTGTACCGCTATCGGCGTTAATGCTCTCCTATTCTCAAACAGAAACTTCAAGCAATCGATGAATGCGCTCTACTGTAGATCTCCTGCCTTGATTACTCGTGTCGCACGTGTGATCGCAAGCTGGGTGGAGTAGGGCTAGCATAACTTTACCCGAGTTAGGCAATCCCGAGTTAACCCTGTGTGTGAAAGCGCTCTCATCAGACTAGGGTTAAACCAAGTTAAACTGAGTTAAAAGTGAAGTTAAGCGAAAACACGCCCTAATATGTGCAAGAAAAAAAACACGCCCTAGAGTCGATCGCGCCAACGTACAAAGGGCCACTCCTTCTCGTGTATCGGCGTTACTGCTCAAGCAGAAACTTTAAGCAATCGATGTATTCGCTCTACTTTAGATCTTCTGCGTCTAATTACCCGTGTTTTACGTGTGAACGCAAGGTGGGTGGAGTGGGGAACATGCTGTTAGCACTCTACCCAAGTTATCCTAACCGAGTTAACCCTGTGTGTGAAAGCGCTCATTATTAACACACGCGCGCGCGCGCGCGCGCGCACACACACACACACACACACACACACACACACACACACACACACACACACACACACACACACACCGTTCTGATTCTCTTGTTTCCCCGGTCTGTCACGTAGATAGTGTCGTCCTCTATCACAGCCACTGAGGAGGGTTGGTTAAACAAAGCTTGATCTGCAGTCCCATCTCTGTAGCCAGGCTGGCCAGCAACTCCAGCAATCGTTTCTACGCGTGCGGATAAGCCGTCTCTTCTAGGTAACGTCACTTTGCGGATACAATGATTATAGTGGTCTGCTACTATTATATCACGGCTATTTGTCAAGGCCATGCCAAGCGGATAGCTGAATAGAGCATCTTTTCCTTCCCCGTCACGATGTCCAAGCTCTAGAGAGCCAGCTACAGTAGATACGTTAACAGACATGGCGGACATTTTGACAAATAAACTCATTTGATATTAACTCTACAAAATATAATGTTGTTTTCTATATTAAATTATCTAAAAGAGTTTTACTTTAATGTATAATATATAGTATTTGTAACTGCTATCAAGTGCATTGCAAAAAGGCCTAGAAGAAGTAATTGATTGGTCAAGTGAACACTTATGAATGAGTGCTGAAAACAATTGACGCGTTTATAATGCTTTCGTTGAGCCGCTGCTAGCATCTTTCGTTCCGATAATTTGTCATATAGCTAGAGATTGATCTCGTATGTGCCTATTGATACTGTAGTATCGAGACTCGTGTATTTCCACTCTACACTGTCGAACTCAACAAAGTCTGCCAAAACCAACTAGTCTGTTCTACTGCGCAGGCGCCCCAAGACTCCTCCCCAAAACAACCCTAAACTATTACACCCCTTCCCTCTAAATTTTCTAAGTTCCCACATTACTACCCTACAGATCCAGTCGTTCTGGAGGTCTCGAAACCGTGAGGAACGCCGGAAGACATGCGGAACGTCGGCAGCTCTCATTTCCAATTGCTTATCAGCCTCGGTCTCTGCTTGTTCTGTTTGCTGATGTTCAGTGACATCCGGAGCGTTCGTTGCTGTTGACAATCTTGTGCTCTCTTCTCCTTGCTGTTGGTCTACCCCAATGTTGGGACTGTCCTCCTTCATTGCTTGTCCCTCTGGACTTTTAGTCTCGGTCGTTCTTTGTCGAACGTGATCCATGTGTCGCTTGACTAACCGTCATTCCTCTAACCTCACTCTGAAAGATAAGGGTCCCGTCTGACTCTCAACCACGCCTATATATACCATACCATACCATATACATATACCATATATATATACGTACATACATACATACATATATATATATATATATATATATATATATATATATATATATATATATATACACACATATATACATATATACCAAGCTCAACGTTAATTACTTTTGTTTTAAAATGTTTCTGAAATGATCACAAGTATTGTGTACTAATGCGTATTGTAACAAACAATACAAACACACACACACACACACACACACACACACACACACACACACACACACACACACACACACACACACACCAGAGTGGACTATAGCTGTCTGTCATCGGTCATTGACCGACCAACTGGTGTTCTTGACCAACTACAATTTTGCTTTGATCGGACATACCTTCATGATTGCATAGTCAAGGCGTAATAGTTATTGCATGGATGGTACTTGTAGGGAATCAATGAGCTACGTAAAACTCCAGACAACTGACAGAAGCAGGCAAGATTTGATGACCTCCAGAAGCGTGAATGCAAATTGACATTTTAGAGTTACATTATATTTACTGCTCCAAGCACCATTTATTGCAATAGCTGCAGTTTTGTTTTGCTCTGGCGGCTCTGGGATCACCTCATTACGACAACCAAAAATTGCGGGTAGACGGAAAGCTGTGTAAATACGGTACTCTAGGCGTAATAACCACCACGTGAGGAGATTTTCAATGGTATCAAATGCATGAGCGTTGTGCCTCTTGCCTTACACTATACACATGTCTTAGCGCCTTGAGGTGTACATGTACACCAGCCGAGGGTTTAATTACAGTGCTTCTCTACTTTTATTAGTTAATTAAGTTGTCTAATGACATAAAGAGTTACAAGGTCTCTCTTCGCTTTACAGGGACAATGTCACGTGTTACCGCCACACTGCTTTCCTCGCGTGGAAAGACCACCAAAAGCGAAAGAAGGCCATACGTCGGATCCAGCCCTCGAAGTTTCGGGCACCTCAATCTACCGGGCAATTGAATTCTTACCTCCGTCAGTTTTCCAGTGGCGCTGTTCATTTACCGACTTGACGAGACCAATTACCTGAACCTGCCTGCATAATGAAGGCGTGGCTGTACACAAAGGGCAGAGCCCGGTCCAGGAGAACCGACGTCCGGCGCAAATCCAGGACTTCAGACAGGACTCCGGTCCACAAGAAAGGCGACCATGACCAACGGTGAGGTTGCCCCGCACACAAGCCGGACCCAACTCTCCAGGACTCAAATCTCCAGAACTGATTCAGCTACGTACAGCCGCCTAGCTAGCTGTCAGGGGTGAGTGCTTTGTTACTGTCTAGTGTGCATGCCTTTATTGCACGCCCGTACGAAAGCAAGTAGTCGCCGGATAGAAAGCACGCATGCTACCGCCGTCTCTTCGGCAAACTTGTCATCGCTCCGTCTCTGTCGGGAAGCTTTTAACGGCCGAGAGTATGCCGCTAGAGTCTTGGCGTCAAGTTTTACGTATCGTTTGCAAACTTCGCTCCTTCACCTCGCCAGTGTCTGGATCGTGGAGTCCTCTACCCCAGTTCTGCAGGTGTGGTTGCGGCTCTAATCCTAAAGCTGCGCCTCGAGTAACTGGACACAAAACCTCGGCTTCTAGTGCCGCTCGCACTTCCTTTTTGACAAGTTGCTGAATAGACAGAGGCTCCATCAGAGCAACGAAACACGGGCCTGCCTCTCGAACTTGCCGGGTGAGGTAAACCAGCATTGCCGTAATAGGACATAAAGCGATACCCGTCCTCCCGAGATGGATATCTGCACCCTGCCGGAACTTGTCCTCATTTTTTGACCGCATGAGCCTAACTCTCATGAGAAACGGTTCGAGAGGGATTCCACTGCAACATCGCTAACTGTCAGATGAACCGTCGATTCAGCGGCCGGTACGAACGGTACTACAACTTCGTCCGCGAACAGACGTCAAAGAAAGCCAAACAACATGCAGCCCAAAGCATCACCACGTCACCTCGTCCACTCTTGGAGCCAATAGTCTTTCAGTCTAAACAGTACACATCTGGACTGATTGGTGATGGCTGCCGCCATTTGGGACTTGACGTCGACCGCGAAACGCCTCGTAAGACCAGTAACCAACAGTGGCAGAGAGAATGCAAGAGGGTTTCCTAAACCATGCCGAATGCGAACATAGTGCACCGCTAACAGGGCATTCTTGCAGGTACAGTGCACGATACCATCGTCCGCCAGGAACACCACTAACAAGCATAGAGTTCGTTCAGATGTCGGGATCCAGATTGCTGCGATACCTGTTCGCTCGCAGGATTGTTGATACCGTGAGTACCTTGACTGGTATGCACGCAACGTGGACGGTGCTAGCCCAGCGCCAAACAAGCAAGAAACCGATCGTTCCAGCAGTCCGAAATCCAGTCGATGTCCGTGTCGCATATTAACGCCGCTACGCTTGGTGTTACTGGACGCTGAGCTGGGTCAAGATGTAAAGAAAACAAACAATGACCGGTTCACTAGGTTCGCGACACGCGTCCGCGCCTGCGTTCCGCGCCCCCGCATGGACTACGTGCCGACGTGAACGCAAAGCTTTTGTGCGCCGCCACTAAATGACAAATGTGCGATAGTTTTATCACGCGCTGTGTTTGCTGCAATTGCATTTTCGAACCGACACCACGACCGCAGCGCCGTCCGACTCAAACTGAACGCAAACGGCCGCTCAGCCTGCTCACAAACACAACCATGGTCAACACCTCCGTGACCATCTTCCCGGGCGCAATTAGGACGCAAACTCAGGATGTGGGCCATGCCAGCTGAATCCATGACGTGTCCCGCACTGCTCAGCGAACGCACAAGCCGGAAGCATCCGACTGCGTTGCTATCGAGGGATGAACTCGGCCGCCCGCCGCAAGTCTAGATCAGCGAGTGGGCCCCGCACGCAAACACACCGCAACCACTTACCGGCAATTCATCCCCTAACGCCACCAGCCACCACTACGGGCTGCTAATCGTCTACCCTCCAGTCTGTAACTTTGAACTTCCTTTTTATCGTAGTAGCCGCGTCCTCATCCCGTGTAGCCACTGGCTCCGCACTCCACATGTGCCACACGTGTTTGTAAGCGCACGATGGTGCCCCTTTACACGATCACAAGTTCACCCACGACACATCGGCACTGTGTTTGAACACGGTGAGAATTGCATCGGAGTAAGAGCGACGTGCAAGCTCGACTGCGGAAGGAGAAACCGCACCGACAGAGCGCACTGTGCGGCCGCATGGTCAGTTTCTAGGCACAGTCTGCATGACGGAGCCCCAGTCAGCGACAGCGGTCCAGCAAAGCCCGACGAATATTTATACATGGAGAAGGTTGCTCCAGGACGTGCGTGTTTCGCGTACTTCCTAAATCTAATGTCGACCAGCCAACTGCTATTCTTACGATCAGCCGCAGGTACGTCAACGGGTATTTTCACCAGTTGGGATGCTTCTCAGCGATTATGGCAATGCATTCAGCGAAGCACGGAACCCAGGTGGTCCCCAGCGCCACCAGACGGGTACGTCCCCAGCGGCCACTCCAGCCCCACCCCGCAGAGCATCAATCTTGAGCCGTCGTAACTCGAGATTTTCTGGCAGCAGATACGCCATCTCCACACATGCACTCTCCCGCTTGGGTTTGCTTCAACAATTTCTCGGGTATGGGCGAAAACAACTCGCTTAGAAAGAACGGCGCGCCCTAGCCTCTCAAGCCAGGCTCTCCACGCAGTCACTGAGCTAAACGCAAGTGAATCATGCGAGGAGGAAGAGCTTATGCCGGAATTGCTCCAGCGCGAGAAGAGCCTGGTCGCTTTCGAGAACGTCACAGTGACGTGTGGGACTCCGGATACGGTTTCATAGCTTGGATAAGGCTAATTCGATTAGTTAAGCCTGTAGGTATGAAATTTGAGTAACGACGCGGCATCGCTTCACGCACTGGCTTGTTTCGCGCGAAAGAACGTAGTTGACATCATCTTTCGCTTCTAGTACGTATATATATATATATATAGCTCAGCCATTCTGCGGTGTCACGACTCCTTTTCAGCATTCAGTTTCGCCAACAGTACACCGCCGAATCGATATCTAGACGACTACGTATACCAATCTGCAGCGCGGTAGTATGAGAAATGAACTCATGTATTGTATGAGGTTAGCGTATGTAGCACTCAGAGTCCATGCTTTGAAACAAGTCGTATGTAGTACACAACACATGCAACTACGAGTCAACTGTATACTTCCTGAAAATGGTAGGTCCACTGTACTTCTGTTTCCCCACGCCTAGGTGTTTAACTGTTCACCGTGAGGAGAGCCAAGCCAATATCATAAAAAGAGCTGCTTGCTGGGTCGAAATTACCGTTACACACGTTCATTTCAGATAGACTGCACTTGACATGCCAACGCCCACAGCAGATAGCCCATTGGTCATTGCAACCAACTAGCTGCTGCGACAAATATCTTCGCTACTACGCTGTCGCGCGGTTTGTGTCTTCACGGCTCGCACACAATATGCTTTCTCCCGGATATATGCGAGCACGTGGCACCAAAATACGCGAAAACACTGCGACGTCCGAAACAGCACGCAGAATCGAGATCATTCGCAACCGCGGAAGAAGCCGAGTCAGGCGGTCTGCCAGTACTGAATCTTGAATCTACACATGCAGGCCCGTAGGCTGGGGAGAGTTTGAGGGGGAAGAACCGCCCGTTCAGCCGTGAAGGTCTGCTTTCCATCCAATGTACACACACACACACACACACACACACACACACACACACACACACACACACACACACACACACACACACACACACACACACATACTGGCGCGTATAGTACGCAAAAAGCCTCTAAATTTGTATGCACTCCTATTATGTCAAATTTTCTCTATTGTTTTCATGCAATCCCTACATTTCTCGTTATTTCTATGTAATATGTTTTAATTGTAGTGTCTATATATCTAAAGAAACTGATCCATAGAAACAGCCGTATGACTGTAATTGTTCCGTATCGTATAGACATGTCGTCGCAAATCGCTATCTGCTCCTTTTCACTCCTAAAGCACGCGACCTTTTCTACTTCGAAAAGCAACTAGTGCCCTTGCGTGGCGTTGACTGGTTTCTTGTACTTTGCTTTGTGCTGGCGTTCGTCTGTAGGTCGTAACGTCACAAAATGTTTGTTCCTCATGCGCTCGCAAACCGCTGCAATTTTGCGCTCCACCTTTAAATTAGCACGCAGCCTTTTCTCAGTTTGAAATAGCAGTGTCGTTCGCAGGTCCCCTGCATCTATGCGTTGTTGTTCCTCTGTAGTTCGCAAAAGCTGACATTGCAGCAGGAAAGAGACGACGAAGCTGCTGGCCGGCTTGAGACACAGCACACATACCCATCGACGGATCGCGAAAGCTGCTTCTAAATCGGGACTGTCGAAACGCTGCAAGCGAATACTTGGTCACTTATACAGAGCGACATATTATCCGGTATTTTGTGTTTCTCTGTCCAATAAGCGATTTGTATGATGCCCCAAGTATCTAGAGGCGGGAGTTTGTGTTCATTAATCAACATAAGTTGCCCAGGTGCGAAAAATAGGCTAATCAGCTAGTAAATATATGTAATTCGAAAGGCAAAAAAGAAGCATGTATGTCACGTCATTGGTCCATTTTGGTGTACACACCGCCCACTTCTGAAGCCAGGCTGCAGGCCTGGTACAGCGGCCCTGGCTGTCTCCGTCGCGAGTGCTGACTTGCTCTGTTGATATTCTCCCTTTCGACTGCTCACCGTCTGCCATGAACGAAACGAAAAGAAACACACGCACTTTGCGACGCTTGCTGCGCTGTGGCGGGCGGAATAGTCACAGTAATGTGCATGCTCCGTTCATCGTAAAGACCCTCGAGAGTCCACTGTGCGCGTGCGCTCAGCAGCGCATCTCCGAGACTGTTTGGTTTGAACGTGGCCATCACTGCATGGCATTGTTTGAAACAGAATCTGCTTGATGAAGCAGATCAGATACATAGATTACCAGCATATTAATTAGACAGGCATTGCAAACACTGATTTTAGTATGAGTGTAATACTTAGCAATTCTTCAAGAGAAAAAAACAATAAACCGTCAGTCAATAGATTAGTACAGTGCAAACTACCCATTTAATTGACCCAAATCTGATACATTAATTAAATCAGGGGCTAGGGATGCACAGTAAATTAATTACACTCTAAACATCTCACAGTAGCTGCTAAGATCTTGACGAATTGCAGTTGGATTAAGGCCATACAAAGCTGGGTTGTGTGGATTTGTTCCTTGCGGTTGCCTACGTCTCTCTTTTAAATAAGTTGTTATCTTTTGTTCCACATCCTCATTATGCTCCAAACCAACTGCTGCTGCAATTTTAGCAGACGTTCCAACAGGATCTTTCTTAAAATCCAAGTATCTAACATCGATCATCCCCTCTCCAACACCCTCTTCCACCATTCGATTGCAAGCCAGCAATACCCACTTCAGTTTCATCTTGCCAAGGTGTGTGGGATCGTGGTCGTGTCTAGTTGGATATGCTTTGTGTATAGCAGTAAACATTGAACAGAAGGAGGCTGTCACCTCTACAGGGTCTCTGTGCAAACGTATAATAATTGCATCTGGAAAAACCTTTCTGATGACATCATGATATACTACATGAAGTGGTGCTTTCAAGACAAACTGCACAGTACTGGGATCAATCCCATCAATCTTTTGATCATAATATAATAGGAGCTTTAGTTCTTGCTTGTACATCTCATATGCCTTGCGAGTAAAGGCTGGCTGAGACAATGACCATTCCACACCATCACAATTACCATCAAATGTCAAGAGAGGAAACCAGAAGAGATACTTGGACAACAGCACAATACATTCCTCCGGAGATTTGTCTGATATCATGTGACTATTCTGGCCTAAATTCATAATGCTCCTCTGGTGTATTTCTATATTGTCTCTCCATAGTTCCTGCCTCTCCTGTCGCCAAACAGGATCAAACTCTCGAGATTCATCTAATGGGGCAATGTCCATACAGTCAGGTATTGTCAAGTAGCGCACACTAGGATAGCAACACATGATGTCCTGTAGTAACGTAGAACCGTTCCGACCAGTACCTGAAATGAATATAGGTTTAGATATTGGAACGCTGCTGATGTCAGGATGTCGAGCAAGCGCTGCCTCTGCAATCAAAAGTGGCCTCAAAATATTCCACTCTACATACGCTTTTCGGTTCCATCGTCCAACTAGCATTGATTCTGGACATTCCGTGTTGGTCTTGGAAGCGGCGAGACGCAGACCTTCAATCCAGATGGGATTCTTGGCTAGTGACAATTTTCTACCGAATTTCCGTTCAATGTTAGATATGAACGCCTCAGCATCAAACACAAATAGACGAACAGGGAAGATCACGGCTACTCTGCTAAGGAAACGGAGAATCCAGAACCACACCGTCAAGACAAAAGCTCCGACTAGAGCACGTGGTGTACAAGTCGCCATTTTAACCTCACGTGATAGGCTACAAAGAGAGATACATATGTCAATGGCCTGGATCACGTGTATGCTTCCGTTCGGCGAATTCGTAGCTATACATTCGGTGAAAAAACGCGTTTCGTAAATAATTTGATCATGACACATGCACATGCATAGCTAGATGATCCGTACTGTACAGATTTGGTTGGAACCACTAAAAACTAAATTAAAGGTTAGTAGAGCTGGATGGCGCCATGTTCTTTACCTGGATATCCACGACACGAAGTTCCGAAGCTGTTCCGTTTTCGTACACGCGTGCTCAAATCTTTGTCGCGTTTTTGTCATGCTTGGTACCTAGAGAGCTTTCGAAATGGACAAAACTGTTCGAATCGCGAATTGATCATGATATATCAATGGCGGAAGGATATCTACAAGGGCGTAACTAGCATTAAAATTTTACCGAGGCAAGTTTATATAAATTAATTAATTAAGCAATAATTTGTCTTTAACCTACTTTATGTATAATGTAAGTAAACATAGCTTCTATAATAACAACTGTCCCAATCTGCGATGTCCTGTACAATCAAATCTTCGTAAGACTCTCTCTCTACTCACAGCCACATCACTATGAATATATGAAAGAGCTAAGCCACTTAGAATGCCCGATCTTTTCTGTTATCTACTAACTGATGCATCTAGCAAAATTTTTGCAACGGCACACCCATTTTATTTACCGAGGCAACTGCCTCGGCTGCCTCATGCCTAGTTACGGATCTATGTATACTATTAGTTGTTCCGGAGAAATTGGAAGGGCGTCTCTGGATAAGCTTTAGGCGCGCGCAGATTTTTTCACGAAATCGAAAATAGAAATACGCTTGTCAAACTCAAATTTGCTTGCAAAAAATTGAAGATCATTGACAAAACTTGAAACGTTAGTCCAAGAAATTTAAAGATGAAAATGACAATTGAAAATTGAAATTTAAAATTTTAGAACAGTACGGAACATGTACTTACACATAGATTTGGTTCTTCTCTCAGAACGAAAGTTCTTAGTCCCGGAATGAATCCACCAACTAGCCCCTTAGGGCAAACAAAATCAATTGCAGCTCATGACGTACTCACCTAACTCTACTGGCAGACGTAACTCAACATGCTACATACGCATGCATCTAGGTACATGTGCCAATTACTGAGTATTCTATAGATTGTAGATGCTATTGAAAGACTGGGTCAATAACGGAGTTATTGCTGCTCTTCAGGTACCGTTCCATGGCTGTTTGTAATTGTTCTGCCCGCCTCATTTCTTCCTCGCGAATTTGTTGGAAGACAAGAGCCTGCTTACGAAGCTTTTCCTTCAGGGAGGCAATTTCGGTGTCTTTAGACAATAGTTTTGACTTTTCTTGAGCTACAGCAACTATAATACATATATAGTAAAACACAACATTTACATGCATAAAATATAAAAAACAATCTGTCTGTCTGTCCGTCTCTCTCCGTCTGTCTGTCTGTTTATCAAAACTAATAAATTTTCAACATGGAAAATCTATGTCTGTCTATCTGCCTGTCTGCATGTCTGTCCGTCTATAAGAGAAGTACTAATGCAAGACAACATTGAGTACCATCTACCTACAAGATAGGTCCACATAAAATCCATCTAGTGTCAAAACACGTGATTGTGGTAACAGTCTAGCTTTTCCATGATGTTAGGTTCAATCTCCTTACGTGTAAAAGTCATAGATGAATGAGGTTAATTAACTGCAAGACACAATGAATGGGTTACTGAACTCAGAAATCCATCGTAAATAGAGCCAAGGCATCATTATATAGACTGCTTGTATATTGTAAATTGTCTTTATAGTGCACAAGTGGTGTGACTGTCTCTCTTTAATGCCAGCATATAGCCAAAAGAAGGCATCTGAAAACTCTAGCAGGCAAAAACAGGAGACATAAGAGTGCATGCAATCAGATACAAATGCCACGATCTTGTCTAATTTAGTAACTTGATAAACTGTTAAATATTTTGATGCAGTTTGTTTCCAAAAAATCAGGGTAAGATAAGGAACGTAGATAGCTCCACGCGCAGCAATGGAGATAAATTTGATCAAGAAGGTAACAGCACCTGTCTGTTCTCTTATAGTTCTAATGCAGAAGAAATCTTATTTGCCAAAACAATCTGAGCAAAGAAGAACACTATTCAAACAAGACCCTCAATTTATTTTTAATTAATAAACTAGAGTACAAAGCTAGATGTATTAAAGTTCAAAGACAAAAATACCAAACAGTTGGTCTGTTTGTATAAAATACATGCATGTATGTACTGTTTCTCTTTGCAACTACTTGCAAATAAATCTTTCAAATGACCTGTTATCTCTGACTCAAGTTGTGCTAAATTTTCATGTAATTTCTTCTCATGAGCACGTGATTCCTCTAGTTGACTTGCTCTCTGATCCAAAGATTGCTGGAGTCGTGAAACTTCTGCCTGAATTGTCAAACATCTATGATCTGCTTCCTGAAACACAAAAATAACTATGAAATTTCAATTCAATGCCATTTGCACTAAAAGTGCTTGCACATTGAATTTATTAATACCATTAACAAAAAATTCATATTGTTTATAAAAGTTTGAAACCTGTCAGCGATTGTTTACAACTTACCTTTCTGCTTTCTTCCAAATTTCTTTTCAAAGTTCTCTGTTCCACATCTCTACTATTGACCAGTGACTGCAGCTCAAGCACTTGGGATGCCTGATTATTGACGCGTGACTAACCACCAAGACCAACCATAAACACAACAGACAAGCTCATTTGTACCTTGCCAGCAAGTTTACCTGCAGATCACGATTGTCTGACTCCACAGATAAAATTTTCTCTTCCAACTGTCTTACCCTCATTTTCTGCAACACAGAATAATCAATAGACAGCACGTAGCAAAATTCGTTCACAAGAACAACAAACTACAATGTGACAAAGACTTGACAATATACTTGTGCCTTTAAATTCTAGACAACATTTTAATACTTCATATAAATATTTTATAAATTTTACAATAGAATCAAATTTAGAAATACTAATTTACACAAAATCTTGTTTCTAAATTTGCCATTCTAGTACTAAACAACATATAACATACACGTACAACCAACTGATCTTCAATTTTCTTTAATTAAGAGAGTACATTAAATAAGAGTTGTTTGTCTCCAGTCCATCTCTAGTTTACTTTGCTATTACTTAAAATGGATAATTACACTTGAGTAATCTGGTGTGATAAAAATATATAATATGTAACATAACATTTTATTTTGCAACAGCAACTTGCTTTTGCATGCGATTTCCCATTTAAAATTTATTACTGATCATAAATGCTGACTGCATACACTACTTTCTGTGCACTTGCTCTTCTAGCTGCTTCTTAGAAATGTGGTTATCATGTAAAGAATGTACGTGATTCGTAAATTTATGAAACCATGCATGCTTAGCTCACTGACAAGTAATAGTATAGCAACAGAATGCAGTAAGTTTCCATCATAAAGGTCTATTGTATGACCAGGTTACCTACCTCTGCCTCCTTCATCTGTTCAACTGTCCGAAGAGTCTCATCATCCCAGCGTCTCTTATTATCAAGATGATCTGTTTTCAATTGTAAAATTATCTGCACACACGAAATAGTATCGTCACATATATAGGCACATGAAACTTGTCTACATATAATTCTTTAAATATTGAACCTGTTCCTTTTGAAACCGTGCACTTTCAGCTTGCTGAAATCTTTCTTGCCACGTCTGTTCACAGGACTGCTGGACCTCAGACAGCCTAGCTTCCTATAAAATAGATATGGTATATTTAGTACTTGTATGTACACATACATACATACACCTATAACTTTTGTAAAATGTTTTCTATTTATACTGTCAGACCTTGTTATTCCTACTATGTTTGTCCTGTGGGTTTCTGTCGCACTAACACAACTGTCGAATTATCGGTAACAAATACACAGAAACAATGTAAATTGGTTTCACGTGTGCCATGTCTGATAGTGAGGGTGCCGGATTATCGAGTGTCGGAATAACGAGGTCTGACTGTACCATATCTATGACAATAAGGCTCTTGAAGCTTGGCAGTTTGGTAGGTTGAAAGTAAGAAGCATAACACCAGAGCAATTTTAAGGGACTTACAGAATTCAACTTTCTGTAATCAGAAGTCTGTCTACAAGGTATGACCAGTAGCTGATCGATACACAAAAGTAAGTTCCGCGCCATGTCAGACAATGTTTCTACTTCAATAGGTACAGAAGATATGTTGCTGTAATAGCCAGCTACTCGTCAGCCACTTGCATACATGACAGGCTTACACACTAATAAAAGCTTTCTGCATGCATGTGCTGCATTCACAAACCACATGTAATATTTGTTGAATTTACTACATTCTGAGGGCAAATAACTGCAAAGCTTACAATGACCTCTATCCTTCATTTGTGGAGCAAATTGCAACATGGTGGCCATTCTTATAGCGCACTAATTATCATACATACAATACTTACTATATTATGTATGTATCACATACAGTATTCATGTATAATGCATTGTATGTAATAACATTGCAATGTACGTATGTATGTATGCATATATGCTGCTACTTGAATGTATGTATGTAGGTATATGCATGAATGATTAACAAATAATCCTTTACGTATTCCATCTTCCTTCATGCACACAATACAGTTAGTTACATTGACATTTCTTGGAGTCATAGCAAGCAATTAATAAGGCAAAAATATAAACTAGTGACTGTCTACAACCCACATAAATGTGCAAAACTGATACATTTCTAAAAATTGTGTTCAATATCTATTTACCTCGGCTCTGTGTCGTTTTTCCATCTCTCGTACAATCTTGAAGTGTCGTTCTTCTTCTTGGCGAAGTTTCTCTTGACAAGAAATTACAACAATAAGATCATCCATGGATTACAATTGACATACAAAAGCACATGCACCATCAGATTCTTTTAGATTATGCTTGTTTGTTTGCTGTGCAATCTCCAGTTCAGATTTCAGGACAACAATATGTTGATTCAACTTCTTTAACTGAATTTGTAGATCTTGAATCTGGAACATAAAAAATGATGTAAAAATGTCGTCGGAATGACAGCATGCAGTCAAATGCGTCCAGTAGTACCATGCACATTAACACACACACACACACACACACACACACACACACACACACACACACACACACACACACACACACACACACACACACACACACACACACACACACACACACTCACACACACACACAAGTAGACAAATGGATATGCCCTTCAGTATAGTACTAAAGATAGCACCCTTACCTATTTCTAGGTGCCGCCTCCGGCACAACTCAGAGTTTTTGGCCGTGCTGACGTACTACTAGGTGCTTGGCCAGAGCATCCAAGGGCACTGATTTCGGCGCAGCCTCAGGACTGGACCTCAACCCCAAACGCACCCGTGCTGCTTGATGTTCTGCCAAGCCAGAGGTCTTGTCCACCCCAGTCAATGACCAGGTACAGAACTCATTCATACTCCTGAGTCGAGAGAGGCAATTGCGTGTGAGTTCCTTGCTTAAGGAAATTACGCCTGTGCCCATCATACTTAAATCAACTCATGAGCCAAAGTTTCCGGATGTTTCCGTTATTCCAATGCACTCTCTAACCAATTGAGCTACAGACGACACACACACACACACACACACACACACACACACACACACACACACACACACACACACACTTGCATGCATGCACGTATCTCATAAAATTAGCTCCTTTACCAAGTTAAATTGAAGAAAACAATGTTCCTAAGTGTATATCCATTTTAATAAAAAAAGCATAACATCTCTCAGTTACCTGTTTGTTCATATCGTCTTCTTGTTCCTGACTTGCTTTCACAGACTCAGAAAGACATCTCTCAATGGAAACTCTTCTCTACAATAAAAGCACAATAAATAACAGAAACTCATAGACATATACTGGTGCGCATGCACGCGTGTGTGTGTGTGTGTGTGCATGTGGTGTGTGTGTGTGCGTGTGCGTGTGTGGTGTGTGTGTTTGTTTGTTTGTGTGTGTGTGTGTGTGTGTGTGTGTGTGTGTGTGTGTGTGTGTGTGTGTGTGTGTGTGTGTGTGTGTGTGTGTGTGTGTGTGTGTGTGTGTGTGTGTGTGTGTGTGTGTGTGTTTGATCCAATATGTTGAGGAAAATGTACATACGTAATTCAATCATCACCACATATAATGCCACTACAATCTGATAGTAAAAACCTGCAGTTGCAACAACCTGCTTCTCTTTCTCAAGCTCAGTTTTGTACTCTCTTCTCTCATCATCTGCCTCAGCCTTCAGCCTCACCACTAGATCACCAAGGTCTTTCACTTTCTGCTCTGCTACTGTCACACAAGCCTCACTCATACTATACCTAAACCACATTAAAAAATTTTAATTTTTACTAATTCAAAATTTTCTAGACATGATAATCACCACTAAATGCAAACAATGAATAAAAATTACTAAATGGAAACTGAAAAAGAATAAAGCAAAATGACTCCAACAAACAAAGGTTTCTTAAGTTTAGCCAATTTTAAGTGAATGTAAACATGTTTACGACCAGTGAGTCTAGATTACTTTGACTCCAGTAATTCCTTCTCATGGCTCGTTTCAGCTAAAGATTCCTGCAGCTGACCAATCTTTAGTTGAGATGATCTTAGAAGCCAGCAAAAGACATCAGATTGTACGAAATTGAACACAAGCAGTGACTTACCGACTCGTTTGCTCGAACCGTTCTTTTTGATGATCGAGCTTCTCAATTAGATCAGAAATCTGCATGAAGCAAGCAAGAAAGTCAACTAATCATCATTGATGCTCACATGTTGCCAATTTATATTTGCATATTTTGTTTCATTGACTTTCTGGAATTGACAAACAGCCAGGGACATGCAAAGTACAATATAAATCCTCGGAGTATTTCAGTAGTGCCACGTACCACTCTCAAACCAAAGAAGACACAAATACAAGAGAAATAAAAAAGGCCACTGACACCATTGGTTATGTATAGAACATTGCAAATTCCAGACTACTGCTATCAAAATTTTCTGCAACAGACGGCAACAAAATCCTCTGATAAAGTTGGTAAACTGAATGCACTAAAGAAATCAAATTTTGACACAAAAGCTTCTTCCAGTTTTAGAATTGAAATACCAAGGTCATGCAAAAACTCAATCTATCAGTGGCACCCTCTATATGTCAGCTATTATAGCTATTATAGCTGGCTTTGAAAATCACTGTTGCATTTACATGGTTAAACCTGTAGTGGTTGAATGTTTATAACTGTACCGTGCAGAAACTGTGACAGATGCATAAACATTGATAAGGACAGACAAACAGCTGGATAAAACCAACAACAAGACATAAAAAGACACAAAGCAATAGCTAAAGTAATCCAGAAAATAGACATGCAGTCACCTGTATCCTACTATCTTGTTGTAACTGTTTAATCTCTCGTGTAAGCACTGTTGTTTGAAAGTGGAACTGAGATTCCATTGCTTGGTTCTCCACATTTCTCCCCAAAGTGACAGCTTAAACCAGTATAAATTGACAGCAGGAAACGTTTAGTCAACAGAAATGGCTAAATCCATGCATGCAGCTACTGACAAAGTGTACTATCTATCATGACTAACCAATAGATTTAACAATGTCGTTGGGAACATCGTTTCCTGTTAAGTCAAGCTGAATGAGCGTTTTGTTCTGCTGAAGAGCAGACAGTAATGCACGACCTCCAAGTACACCACAATTATTCCATCGTAAATCTACAAGAACAAAATAGTTGCAGCTGCATAAGTAGAAATGACAAGATGACAAGCTAAAAAAATATTTCTAAAGTTTGAAGGCTAAGCAACTAGGGTGCTTACATATGTGCATCTAGCCATTGGCAGAAACAAACGCGTAATTGGAAAAGCAAGTTCTCTGTGCTGATGCAGGCACACAAGAACAAACCGATCAATTAAGGTCTACTTTTGTTTCATTTGTGTGTGTGTGTGTGTGTGTGTGTGTGTGTGTGTGTGTGTGTGTGTGTGTGTGTGTGTGTGTGTGTGTGTGTGTGTGTGTGTGTGTGTGTGTGTGGTGTACTATCCTAGCTTTGCAGAGGCATAGACAGCAGTCCGGCCGGACCAATATTTGAAAATTGTACTTTCGTCAGACGCTAAATCAAATCAACTACCGGTTTAAGTATGAGCTAATTAAATAACTAATTTATATGCAACAATTATTACCGCATAAATTGTTTTAACATTTTAGTTATATTATATATAAACTAAACACCGACTTTCTAGTTTCTAATTTGAGTATGCTGCTGGTGTATTTCATACTGCCATTCACAATTGCTTATTTTTCATTTACGTTTACTGCTGCACCCAATCATCAAGTGAACTGAAAATTACCCCTTTTAGCGAGAGTCAAATGGTCACGCCTACAAGCACACGTCAGGCCAGACCAATTACTATTTGCTGTCTATGTGTCTGCTATACCACTTACTGCATATAACATTATTAGAAACAATCTTAGTATAACAATTGCTCCATAGCCATCACACATTGTATAGCAAATTTTCATCAAGAGTTAATTCTTTTGTCAATTTGTATCATTATTATAATAGTTGATATACAAAGTCCTCACCAAGTTCTTTTAAGGTAGCATTCTTCTTCAACATAGCAGCTATTTCCTCAGCTCCCTTGTGTGATACCTGATTGCTTCGTATGTCCAGCTTCTCTAAGCTGCCATTAGCAGCCAATCCTTCAGCCAAATAAGCCACTCCTCCATCAAAAGCACCAACACAATTCCATTCCAATGACAATCTGCACACAACATGAACGTTTATGTTAACTGCAGCTGCTTCTAATAAAATGTATTGCCTTCTGTCATGAAGGCATGTCCATCTACTATACAGGGGCACAAATAGCTAGACATGCTTCCAGGTTGCCAAGAATCCCACAAAGAAATGGCGATATAACTTAGAATAGTAATGCAGCCCATAACACTTGTTCTATACACATGCTACATGAAAGCATTAGCTGCAGATGATGCTACCAAGAAAGGAAAGCCTGTTTTCTACATTTATGTTGACATCATGTATACCATATAAGATGAAATATTGGTGGGGATTAATTTGGCCACCGGGATATGTTGACGTCATCAGGCACATGGATCAGCAAGATGGTAGGTAATCCTTGCTTGCCATCTGTTGTGCCTATGCAGTAGTTGGAGACCATGCAGTAAGTTAGGGAAATGTGAGCCATGAACACAACTATCAATCACAAACACATCAAGGGTGCATTCGATTGGGCTCTTCCAGCCTCTTCCCGAAGAGCCTGGAAGAGCTTGCCCCTCTTTCAACTTCTACCAGCTCTGGCTCTGGTAGAGGCTGAAAGAGAGACGTACTTTTCCAACCAGCAGCAGAGTCGGTAGAGTTGGCTCTTCCGAGTACAGCAGCAGAACTGTAGAAGTTGGGGAAGGAGTGTGCACACGGTACCTCTTCTGGAAGAGGCCAATCAAATGTGCCCCAAGACCACTTATGGTAAGACGTACGTATATTAGTTATCAAAATACAGTACAATGTCCAACCGCCAAAAATAAAATCTGCCAATATACTTTGTCCGTCAATTTCTTAGCAAACCGCCAAATAAATTCCAGCCAAATTTTTATCTTATATGGTAATTCATTATTTTATTTACTATATTTATAATTTATAATTATTTATATTTTTTATTCATAATTTTGTATTTATAATTATTATTTATAATTTTTATTTATACCTATTATTCATAATTTTTATTTATAATTTTTTATTTATAATAAATTATTTTTTATAATTTTTATTTATAACTATAATTTTTATTTATAATTTTTTATTTATAATAAATTATTTTTTATTAATAATTATTATTTATAACTTTTATTTACAACTACAATTTTTTATTTATAATTATTGTCGTGCTGAACCAGATCAGTCTGGTTTGTAAAGTCTCTTACAAGTACCAGAAGCAAACCCTGCTTCAGAAATACTTACACCATCACAGCTGTCTAGAAAGAAGACATGACTTTACAAAGGATCCAAGTAGATCCCAGAAGCACTGTTTTCTGTAAGTGCTGCAGGTTGTGATGACGTGAAATAATGTCCAGCCACATATAATTCATAATTCATTTATAACATGTTTAATTAAATAATAAATAATAAATTATAAATACTAAATAATGAATAATAAATAATAAATAATAAATAATAAATAATAAATAATAAATAATGAATAATAAATAATAAATAATAAATAATAAATTATAAATATTAAATAATACATAATAAACAATGAATAATAAATAATAAATAATAAATAATAAATAATAAATAATAAATTATAAATAATAATGAATAATAAATAATAAATTATAAATAATGAATAATAAATAATAAATTATAAATTATAAATAATGAATAATAAATAATGAATAATAAATAATAAATTATAAATAATGAATAATAAATAATAAATAATAAATAATAAATTATAAATAATGAATAATAAATTATAAATAATGAATAATAAATAATAAATTATAAATTATAAATAATGAATAATAAATAATGAATAATAAATAATAAATTATAAATAATGAATAATAAATAATGAATAATAAATAATAAATTATAAATAATGAATAATAAATAATAAATAATAAATAATAAATAATAAATAATAAATTATAAATAATGAATAATAAATAATAAATTATAAATAATAAATAATAAATTATAAATAATAAATAATGAATTATAAATATTAAATAACCAATTTTCTATATATATATATATATTATAATTTCTGTTTCAGCTAATCACAAGTACTCACCTTCGTAGAGCGTTGTTGTGTTTCAATAAATTTCCTAAAGCTTCTGCTCCTCCACTGCGAAGGTTATTTCCTTTCAAGTCAAGATCCCGGATATGACAATTCGACTTCAAGCCGCGACACAAAGCCTTGCAGCCTTCGTCATTCAATACACAATCTGTCAATTTCAGATCGGTAAATGTGTCGTCATTCCTCAAGCACTTTGCTAGCACGGCACACTGTTCAACCGTCAAGCACATTGTTGACAGATCGAGTCGTCTCTTGACAGAAGAGGCGCCGACATCATCACAACTTTCCCATGATTGTTGCAATATCGTATGAAGTGGCTCTACGCGGTTATCGCGGCATAAACGCGAGTATTTCTCCCGAAATGAAGCCATATCACAACTACATCCTGGTTACTGCGTAACTATAGAAACAGCATTAATATTTTTAAATTAAAAAAATATTCTTAAATTTAAGTTAACAATTGTTAATAAAAGTATTTGTTTTTAATTAATTAATACTCATGTTACTAAATTTTGAGTCGGCAAATTGTAAGTGTTGTCTAACGTGCTTTAATCTTGTAGCGCGCGTTAATGCCTTTTAATTTTGTTTTTTCCGAAACTCACCAATGTCTCGCAGCGTAAAGGATTTACGAGAGTTGGTTTGTATGTCACGCCTGTCTATGCGCCACTCCGCCGACGACGAGGACCCAGACAGTGGGCGTGTATCTCGCACCTCAATCGCTCTCACTCCTGTCCCCGACGAAGGCCACCTAGACAACATGCTCCAGTACGCAGACGCGACCATCATCAGTGAATATTTAGAACGCACGTTCGGTGTCAGCGAGTCGTTGTGCTCTTGGTGGAACACTGACACACATTCGGTGCAGTTCACAGAGTTCTGGCTGCACGAATTGAAGGAAGAGTCGAGAAATGGTTTACTGCACTTGGAGTGTGGCATCGTTAAAGAGCAGCTATCACTTGCATTTACGGTGGGAAAAGAGAGTGGGCGTGTCACTAGTGAGGATATGGATGTTTTCTTTAAATCCGTTCTACGCGAGTATCCGAGGAGATTGTGCACAGCACAGAGTGGTCAATATCGATTGCTGGATATTTTGTATTGTGTGTGCTCGTCAGACAGGGATGATTCGTATCGGAAACTTCTTACCGACGTTAGGTGTTCGACGTCGAACCGTCAGTTTGCTCACTGGGTGCTTGCGTCCAGAGCGTTTGCCATTGTCAGTTTGTGTGACTCGATAGTCAGGTTCTTTTGCGAGTCGAGTCCTTCTGTTTTGGTCAGGCCAAGAACGGCAGCAGGGAGACGGACGAAATCGCCACCATTGGTGTCGTCTGTGAGGCCATGTACTCCGTCTGATGCAGCGGGAAATCGACGATCTTATACAGGGAGTGGAATTCTTTGTGAAGACGAGACGAGAACTACATCTGTGTATTTTGATGACGATTCCAAGGTTTACTGTCGACCATCGTCATCTTTATCGATTGCTTCTGGTGCTGCTACTTCGGGTCACACACAAAAGTCGGTTGTAACAGATTTACAACGTGCATTTCAGTGTACTCACTTGGGTTGTGTGGAAACACTGACATATTTGTTGAAGAGGAAACGAGTAGACGCTGCTGCCACTGATGAACAACACAGAACTTTGCTCGTTGCTTCTGTTGTTTATGGGCAACAACGAGTCTTGGCCTACCTACTGACACTTGCCGATGGACCGAGCGTTAATCAATTGGCTTCGTCCGGCAATATGCCACTGCACATAGCAGCGAGGCAGGGTAGCGTAGACATGGTGCAGGATCTCATACTGGCAGGTGCACAGATCGACTGTTGGAATTCGGAAGCAGACGGAGCCACTCCACTTCACTTTGCTGTCATGCATGGTATTGCTTTGATGCTAGTCTATGTAACTGCTGCTCTGCGTGTGCATTTCTATAGCATATTTGCTAATTTATTTGTATTGTGTGTATTGTGTGTTTGTCGGCGTGTCTGTTTGTCTACTTGTCTCATCCAAAGTGCACTTGTTCCATGAATTTTACCTCTGAAATTGTGTTTAGATCACGTGGACGTTGTTCAGTGTCTTATCAGCTCTGGTGCCAATCCGTCGGTACGGATGGGCGTTCCTGCCACCACAACTCCGCTGTCATTAGCACGAGAACTCGGTCGCTTGCAAATATGTGATATTCTAGAGAATGTGACTGAAAACGAGAAATGACTGATTGTACGCTTTCGTGTTGAATTGTGTTCTGGCCAAAATTGTGGCATTCTGAAGGACATCACAAGTGTCCTCGTCAGTATGGCTCTGTGCTGAGATCAGAAGTCAGTCAATTGAGTTATCAAAGTTACTTGTCTGGACTGATTTGCAATCATTGACGACTCGTTTGGTTCGATTAGGTAAGTTAGAGTAGTAAATGTGACAATGAAACGTTGGTAGTTAGTAATACTAGCTTTTGTGTGTAACACTTGTTTTACGTCATTGGTATCAATTGAATGTAATATTTCTACATTATAACAGGGTTTTGCTAGAATAGCTTTTGCCATCAAATTTTATTGTTGGGAAGGTGTTTGGATGGTTGAATGTCATCCAACCGTCATGTTTTGTACACTCAGTGCTGACATGAAAAACATGCAATCAGTGTTTGGAATTTTATGGCAGACGTAGTTGTCATCTTGGCAACCTCACAGTTTTTAGTCGTTAAGGAGTTTAATACTTTTACATATTTCATAAATATCAATTAATGATACTGACTTTTTGGACAAGTAAACAAAATCTCAGGACTTTCAGTATCACTCTGTGTGACCTGAGCAATTTCACTATTCTACTCTGCAGCATAAAACCAAAAAATTTATTGGGTCCACCATAACTTGAGTGACTTTAGTCGTCAGGATGGCAACCTCACTGGAATAATTGGTCGTCACATGAACTCAGTTAGTCATCAAATGACAACTTGATAGCCACTTTTTCGAACACTGTGCAGCAATGCATGACTGACATCACAAATGCTGTATGTAGGGTTTACCTAATAGATTGTTGTGAGATTAGAGTTAGTTTGAGATTGAGATCATCTAAATTGCTAAAACAAGAATGTTTGTGTATTCTTCTTGAGTGACTGTGTCTTGGACTACACGCCCCTCCCCCCGTGAACGTCTGGCCACACGAGACTAGCTGGAACCCTATCTGTAACATACCTGTTGTTTGGTGTACTGGTAATATAGTCATTTGTCTGAAGTATTGTGTGACATGATAATCACTGAAAAGAGCTAAATGTTGTTACCTAAAATGTTACTTGTAAACACACTGTCATTATGTTGGGCATGCCTATCTAATCGCTTGGTACATTTAGATGTAATATTTTTCAACTGTGATTTAATTAATTAATCCAACTTTCAGCACTTAACATATAAGCTTTGGTAAGTGTTCTTCTAGGAATACCGTATGAGCAGCTGCTCTCAGTCTGTGTTTGTGTTGTGTGGTGTGTGTGTGTGTGTGTGTGTGTGTGTGTGTGTGTGTGTGTGTGTGTGTGTGTGTGTGTGAGTGAGTTAACAAATCTAGTTTGGCCATCCGCTGCTTTTAAGGTTGAATTTGTCTTTGATTTTTGATTCAATCTTAGATGTTTGAGATCTTTCAATAGTGATCCACCTCTACCACTCTTTATTGCCATCTCATAATTTGCTTCAGTCTCCATCACCTGTTCCTCCCACCAATTATTCTTAGCTATGTGGCCTTCTCCACATCGCAAAATGTTTGCTTCTTCAATCTGTTGTAATTGTTCACGAACTGTTCTCACTAAGCATGTTGATGGACCTGCACGTGAATTTACCAACCACTCTAGCTTCGTGTGTTTCGTAGACCTAAAGAAGGCATATGACTCAGTTAACCGTGAAGCATTATGGTCTGCTGTAGAGTTGTGTTATGGCTTACCAAACAAGATATTGAACAGCTTGAAGGCTTTCCATAAAGACACCATGCAGTGGAAATGTGAGAGCATATGGCAAAGTCTCCAAAGAGTTTTGGATTGGAAATGGTATTAGACATGGTGATGTGTTTGTACTCATATTGTTTAACCTATTTTTGATTCAGTTATTAGCATGTCTCTGCAGAAGCACCCTGAGAATGGAATTATACCATCTTGTTCAACACAAAAGCTGAGCTAATAGGGAGCAGAAAGCAGATGAGAGATCAAACCTTGATCCCAGATCTTGAGTATGCAGATGACATGTGTCTGCTGAGCAACTCTACGGATGAGTTGGAAGAGATGTTACTAGATCTAGATTGGCAACCAAATGGGCCTTTCCATCAGTGCCCAAAGACTAATTCTAGGCATTACATGTACTAACAACCAACAATAACTTTACAGAGCACAGATGAGCCTATAGACGTTGTGGAGGAGTTTCAATACTTAGTAAGTTTTGTCACATCATCTTGTCAATTAGACAGACATTAGTACAAGAATTTGTAAAGCATCCAACAGCTTCAGATCTCTTTATAAAATCCTCTGGTATCAGAAATCAATCAAACAACCTATTAAACTAAGAACGTTTAAGGCAGCAATCGTACCAACTCTTCTTTATGGCAGTGAGGCCTGAACACGTCAAGCACATCAAGAGACTGCAGAGTTTCTGCATGCGTTGTTTACGAATCATCTTGGGCATATCAGTAAGAGAGAAGCAGAGGAATACTGATGTTCGGGCTAAGGCAAGTATTGAGACTGTGGAAACAATGATCAGGCAGGCTAAGGTGGCTAGGCCATGTAGCCAGGATGGAACTTCATCGTATTCCAAGGCAACTGCTGGTTTGCAAGTTTGAAGGGGGTAAATGTTCTGTCGGCGGTCAGGAGCTCAGATGGGTCAATGTTGTGATGAGAGATATGAAGAAATGTAAACTCAACAAAGAATGGATGTACATTGCCCAACATCGTGCTAAGTGGAGATCCATAGTGGACACTGTAGTTAGAGTTGAATGAGGAAGCTGAGGAATGAAAAGATGGAAAAAGATAAGAGGAAGGAAAGAAATGATGGGAAGCAAGTATCAGATCAGACCGACCTGCAGTGTACTCAACCTGGTTGCACTTTTACAGCCCAAAACAAGGCAGATCTTGTCAATCACCAACGACAGAAACATGGAGCAGCAGCTCAAGAGTTCTTTTGTTGTCATTGCCACCAAAACTTTAAACAACAAGGTTATAGAAATCATACTAAGTTCTGCAATCAAAATCCAAACAGAGTCCAGAGATTACACGTTGGGGACAATAAAGTCCTAGGAAGTGACCTAACAATGTGGCCTGCACCACTTACTCAAGTGAAGGCAGAACATGGAACATGGATGGATAGATGGTGTGTGTGTGTGTGTGTGTGTGTGTGTGTGTGTGTGTGTGTGTGTGACCTAAAATAATTGTAAGATTTGAGACTCAGTCATTGGATGATTCTACTCAAGTTTCTACATGAATTGCACGAATATGTGTACTTTCTATAGTCTCCGTGCCAGACTACCTTCTGCACGTGGGGTGGTGGGGAAGGCGGGCAGGCAAAAGTGCCTTTTATTCAGACCCTCTCTGCTACCTCCTGCAAAAAGTGGTCTGGTGAGCTATTTGGTACCAGACCCTCTTGCATGTCATGCATGAATCCAAATTTAATACCAGTAATTTTCATTGCCTGCATTTAATATTCAATATCAACTTTGTCCAAATCATGTATGTGAGTGTACAATACATGTGGATACATACGTACATAAACATGACTACATGTGCATTATTCAGTTTAATAGTATGATAATATAGAAACTGTACGAAGTCGTCCTATTTTCAGTATGTGTCTTTGATTTCATTGCCATCATCTGTCTCTAGCTCTACAAGAGGTGCAGTAGATACAACTCTACAAATACATAAATCAGAATGACGCAAATAACGTAATCATTGTTATGTGTAGTTCTCATCGTCAGTAGATACTGTCACATGCATACATATAATGCAACGTTGCATGCACACTCACTCAGCTGCTTGGCTGATTACACAATTTCTCTAATAGTTAAGCCTCATCAGGTTGTCAGTTGTCATAGATAACTCACTATAAACGTCCAGAGGTTGCCAACAATCTCCTGACAACCTGATGAGTTAAAACTCAGTTTTAGTTGTATGTTGGCATAGCAGTTTGAGCAATGGCATACATGTACACTCCTCAGGATATAGTGTGCATTAATCCAATTACTAGTAGGTGAATACACGAATACTGCCAACTGGTAATGCTGTTTTGTAAGGAATTTCTTACCTTCTAAGTATTATGACTGTTCGTCGTACAACGGTGTCCTGGGGTCGTACACAATGTGTAATGCTATCAGCAGCATATCCACTAAAAACAAAGCTAGACTCAATAACAAGATATCAAAAAGATAAAAATCACATTAATCTATTAGTGCACTCATACTCTTTATATAGTCTAGTGTTTATTGGAACGTGAAATGGGAAATGCATATATTAGATAATTAAATAAGGCAAACCAGGGTAAAACTTAGTTACATGCAGACTAGTGTTCGTCTGTTGACAAAACAAGACTAAACTCACACACACACACACACACACACACACACACACACACACACACACATGCACGCACACATGCACGCACACCCCATAAAATTCTGATTAGACAGTTGCTAATAGTGTTTGTTATTTCACAGCACTTCACAATCTAATTGAAGTAAGACACAGAATATCATATTCTGCTACTCTAATTAACAATCCATATGGGTAGATAAGGTAAATTGAGATTATTAACCTGTGTGCGCATGCGCAGTGTCACAGTACTACCACTGCTGCGGACCAAGGACAGGCCATTGGAATGCAGGGGCTGCACATGCTCTTGTCATCTCTGGTAGTAGCTTGCCAGATGTAGACAATATGTGCCAGTCAGTGTGTCTAACCCCTTTCTCACACTCTTCATGCTAACTAGCAGGTGCCAGTAAGTGTGCAACAGCTGTTCCCCCATGACCTAGGCCATCAGCAAGGCTCTAGCACTTTAGTGTTTCTTAATTAATTAAGTCCACTGTCCTTCTATGTTAAGCCCTCCTGCATTTCTATTAGAACATAAATGAGTAGCTTCACTTCCAGCTGTCAAACAAACCCATACCCACAACGATTCTCAATACCCTACATCATATACAGTAAAATTACATTAGTACCACAACCTGATTGCAGTCATACAGCCCCTGTGCAAAGGAACTGAATAGACAGGCTCGGACACTCGTATCGGCTTGAATCTAAACTGACAACCAAAGCTCAATCGACTATTCCCGTGAAATGTAATCGTGTAGATTGGTCTAGCAAAGAGATGTGGAGGGTCTATGTGAGACACAATGCAGCCACCAGGCGAGTAGTCATTAATAACGGCACTATTGATGAAACCTTGTTCAACCAATCCCAAATCTTCGAATCTGGAAATAACCAATTCGTGTATCCAATCAGGAATCGGATCAACCTCTCCGTCTCTGTACAGTCTCTCTTGTCCTGGGCCACGTTTGCTCATCTGTGAGCCATACGTGTAGCCGTGACCGAAAAAGTATTTACTCCTCAATGGGGCGCGGTCGACAGTATGCTCTTTGAACATGCCGCGCATGCCCATTTTCACGATACAGTCAATGTTCTCCTCGATGATGTTGCACTCGTTGTCGTCAAATATCGTTATCTGCGTGATACCATCCTTAATTAAAGCCACTTCTTCTTCGTTGCTGATTCTGCCTACGTGCGTCGAAGACCATACGCGCACTTTATTGCTGTTTCCCACCGATGTCGACGTCGTTTCTGTTGCGCGACGTTTCCTGTCTCTGGATTTGATAGCATTAATGCTGACAGGCAATCCTAGTCGTCTCAGTTTGTCGAGCGATGACTCCATCGCGATGACTGCCACCCTCGTGACGTAGCGCGCGCAACATTTGAGAATATACGGGCATGTGACGGGAACTCAATAGGCGTGTCCAATAACTCTTAAGTGTATTTGCGCAATTTATGTTGGGCGCAGTTTGCCCGAGTCGTCATTCACGCTCGTAAACAGTGGGATTCTTGTCGCAAAGTCGACGAGCTAATCATGGAAGCGATTCTTAGACTCACTGCGAACGCCGCGAACACCGTCGAGGCTCTACAGACGAACCTTCACGAAATGTTGTCGTCGGAGCGGTACGTCGGGAAAGTCTGGCGTCGTCTGGAGCCGACCGTTCTAGAACAAAGTCGTCGACTCGTTTCGTACGTGCGCACCTTGTTGCAAGCGCTCGACAAGACCGTCGAGCACGAGAGAGGTGAGACACGACAGACGGACAGACCCTAGCATGACACACCACACATCACACATCACACATCATATTTGTTAGTCGTTCATAGGCGTGGCGTCTCACCGCCGGCTGCGGTAACGTTACGCACAAGCGGCGGAAGTCCATCGACATTCGTACTGTACATTCGCTGAAGTTTTTGTCTTGTTGCGTAGACTTGCTGGAGATTCAGGGTCAGAAGCTGTTTGATCTAACGAGGGAAGTGCTGAGCGTCGTGAAGCAAATCACCGAGGGCTTGGAGAACTCACCGAACAGCATACGCAGAGTTGCGTCGTCGTGGAAACAGCAGACTGCTTTGTTACACGATCTGTTCATGGATTCGGAAGGGGGAAAGAAGAGCGAGCCGTCGGACGCAGTCAACGCTCGTCAAGAGGAAGTCGCCAGCATCACTGACGAAATTAGGAGTTCGGGTAATACCACCTTGTCGGACGAGTCTTCTGTTAGTGAACGCGTCAATGGACACGTAGCTGCTGAGAACGGCGAGACGAAGAGGTCGTTGGATGGTAGTGGACTGCAAAGAAAGGCTACTATAGCAGAGAAGGCACTGTTTATCAACTGTGATACGCTGTGTATGAGTTGTGCTTCGAGAATTGATTCAGAGGAGCATGTTGTGGTACAGACTCGAGTGTATCATCGGAGATGCTATTCGTGTTGTGAGTGTGGCAGAGTAAGTCAATGTTTTATTGTCGTTGTGTGGCTTGTGTACGTATAGTAACTATGCATCGAACTCCTCGGAAAGGAGGATGTGGTATACTTGTTTAGTGTAGATGTACTTATAGCTATTTCTAGTAACTGAAATTTGTAGGTAATGCAGGTAGATGGTGTTGTGTTCTCTTTCCACTAGCAGTAAGTAGTCAAACATGATTGTCTTCTTTCCACTTACTGCAGTAGTAGGTCATCAAACATGATTGTCTTCTCTTTCTACTACTACTAGGTAGTCTAGACATGATTGTCTTCTGCTTGATTTCTGTTGATCAGAAGCACAATGGTGTGACTTGTAGTGTGTTTCAATGAGAGGGTCACAAAGTTGGTCTTGGATATGTAGCACGGCTGCATGTATATTGCTTATTGTATTAACTTGTTGGCCAGTTGAAACTACACACTTCAGTCATCTAATCAGTAAAATTAGTGAAGTCATGACACCTTTCCACCTTGTCAGGAAATCACAAGACTGTCTGTCTTTGAGGTGTGTAACTTCAATGAAAGTACAAAGGACAATGAGGTGTGCAATGAATATATTATGCTGAAGAGGTACATACAGTATATGGCTGCTACTTTACAGTTTATTGTCACCATATTTTGGGCCAGAGTTGCAAGTAAAGCCTGGTTCACAATATGACGCCGACGAGCGTCAAACTTCAAAGAAACGTCGGCGGCATCCTTTGATGTTGACGCCGACGTCGACACTGGAATAGGATTCATTTCTATTGTCCACGTCGGCGTCAATATTGTGAACCAGGCTTAAGGCACAAGTACACAAATGTGGAGTTTCACGAGTTACCTTTCATAAGTAACCTAAGATAGCATATAAAGGTGTAATTAACAGATGGAACTGTTTATGAACATTATGAAGTTTTAGTAAAGAGTGCTAGGTTGTAATGAGTATTACGTAATTGTTATTGATTATTTAATTTTTGATTGACTGTATCCTGACATTTTCCTTCAACTTAAACTTTTATCCTGTCACTCTCACTTTCAGTGATTGGGCAATGGCCATTGATTATGCAATAGTTGAGGTGCAAAAGGCAAACATGTGTTACTTGCATTAATTAGTTTCTTTTTGTGGGAATGTCCATGCTGTTCAAATACTCTTGAGAAGCATTGTCAATTGTTATCTGTATAATTGTAAAGGTTTTTGTTAATTGTGGCTAATTGACCGACAATATGTAATAGTAAGAAGGTGCCAGGAAAATGTCAGATGATGTGCCAGAGACAAGCCCACAAGAGGTCAAAAGTCTAGTTTCTGAGTAGCACTTAGGGAATTGACATTTTAAATGGATTAATTAATGGCATTTGTGCAATGTTTACATTGGTTTGTATACAGCCCTCTGTCAGACATTCTGTTTTGAAATATGACATGTAGTAAGACAGTTCATGTATATTTTGGATAAAAGTCAAAGATTTGTGGAGAAGTGGCAACTACGTGATATCATCTCATTCTGAATTGTTTCGTATAATATTTGGGGAGATACTGAATGAGCAAGTGTAAAAAGGACATTTTTGACAACATTAACTATTTTATTGCCATTGCTTTTATAGATTCTGACCATTTATTGCATATAACATTATTGAATATTTAGAAACTTTAGTTATAAGGGCAGAAGTAGACACGTGATTGCATATATTACAGTGTCTTATTTGTGTTTTTACTGTATTAGATGCTAGAACGTTATCATAAAGTCTATACACATGGTGACAAGCCTTGCTGTCCGCGATGCATCTATCCTGTCTTTGATTCACCGTGGAGTCCTCATTCTACCTTGACACATCAAGTTAACACTGATGAAACAGCAGATGACAAACGACAGTCGTGTGTTTCTGTGACTGCGTCTGTAGCGGCAGCATTGGCGGTCAGTAATAGAATGTGTGATGAAATTATGTGTGTGTACATGTTCACTATTTGTTCAGCATTCAGAAGAAGATTCACCCAAGCTGCCACATCGTTTAAAGTCATTTTCTCGCGATCTTAAACTATCATTCAGCAGTATGTAAGTACCATCACCAATCCCATCAATAGCTGTAGTTCACATGCAATAGTAATTAATGAATGACAGGCAGAGAATTATCAGAGACAAGAAGAAAGGACCCAGTAGTTGCTACTCTTCTAGCGTCAGAGAGAGGACTGTTGCCAGAAGTATATCTCCTCCTGTAGCATCAAGCATTGACTGGGAAAATCCAACGTCTCCTCCTCCATGCAGAATGACTAGCAGAGTGTCGTTAGTGCGTGCACGAGCATTGAAGAAAGCACTTTCTGAAGAGAAAATAGCAAGACGTGCATCTGAATCATCTATCACCATTACTGAAGATTTCAATGATGGTGAGCCACGGTTTGAGAGTCTCTCATCATTGGAGTATATTCTCAATAATTGGATTGGACTCGACTATGTCAGTTGCATTCTATACTGGTGGTACTGTGAGTAAATAACTGATGTTTTTACAGTTGCTGGAGTTTGCTGTTGAAGAGTATATGATTGAAGTAGTTGTCTTCTGGCTGGATGTGGAACAATTTAAGCACTTTGATGGTAATCAGGATGATCTTGCTCTTTACGCTCAACATATCAGTATGGTTCAGCAAATTATATTTTTTGTATTCAATATCACACAAGTTTGATATTATCTGCAGTTTCAAAGTACATTGTGGATGAAGCAGATCTGGCTGTTTATCTTCCTGCTCGGCTTCGACAGCAAGTATTAGCGGGACTCGACAATCCTTCACACAGTCTGTTTGATGCCAGTGAAGATTGACTAAAGTTTGATTTGTTATTTTCTGTTGTAGACATGTTTACCAAAGCACAGAGCTACACCTTTGCAGTGATAGAGCGTGACATGCTAGACGACTTCTTAAAGAGTGAGCACGGCCTACAGTATCTCAAGGCACTTGTGGATCAGGATAACGAGCGGAAAATGCTTCAGAGGTAGTGATAGTTGTTGTCCTTCTGAAGACATCTTGCTGTCATAACCATATTTATATCACACAGACAAAACCTTGAGAGGCTGAAGAAAGTGCAGATTGAAGCAAAAATAACAAGTTTTGACAAGAGAAGGGATGATTCTAAATACTATGTGAGTATAGTAATGCATTGCTTGTTGTATTGTCCTGGTTACTTCAGGGATTGTATTACTGTTGTGGAAGGGAAGGGTTAGCTATTAGTCAGTGGGTATGTGTTTCTATTTTTGCTCCAGTGAAAGTCTGACTTACAATATCACCTTAATCTCCATGATAACATAACATCAAAATAATCTCCGTTACATCACTTTTCGTATCATCACACTTGAAATGGTGGAACATGAAAGAGGATACATAGGTACATACGTTTTATGTCTCAGCCCCTACAAATACATATGTGATGCCCTACACAAATTAGCTGGTACAAAATTCCAATGGACTGGCAAATAGCAAATCTGATAAACTCTGTGGCTAAGGCATGATGTTGTCTTGATTGTGGGTGTATCCTGCTGTAGTATTATAGCACCATGGGTGTGTATGAGATGTTCTCCAGTAAATAGTTTCTGTATTAGGTATCACTTTATTGTGACTGGTTACTTGGCAAACTTTGATAAACTGATGTTATTAAATATATTTAGATGGCACCTAATGTTACATCATTAGTACCATTATGTAGTTAATTGTGATCATGTAAGTTTATAGGAAGAAGGCGTGTCCAAAGCAAGCTAATGGGAGTGATTTTATTGGAGGTGGGCACTGTTATTGTAAGCCATAGGCAGCGAGTCCTTTTTTTAGGAAAAAGTGTGGCAGCCCTTGAAATACCAAGGCTACAGGAATAATCGTTTCCTTTGGATTGGTTGGTTATCATTCTGGTCTTAGTTTATTGACCCGTTCACCACTAAAGTTGTTTACTGCTGATGTCAGGATAACAGGATGTTTATGCCAGTCCTAGTCAGTACAGTACATGTGTACTTGTTCCAGACTGGTTGTATTTTATAGAACGGATGAGTCCCAGGCTGGAAACACACTTGGTGTATTCTACGAGTAGACTGTCAACATGTGGTATATTAGCTAGGCTTATGGTTTATGTTTTATGTTATTGACAGGTCTGGTGGTACAAGGAAATTTGATTGTTGGAGTCTGTTAAGTATTTCTCTTAGACTCTAGTCTAGTGGTTTCTGTAGAAAGTAGTTGTATGTCAAGAGCGGTAATATCGACAATTTCTAAACCAATAGGTGTGTCCACAAATATGGTTTGCAAACCTCAGTGTTCTTGTCCCCCTTCTCCCCCTGTGTGTCTATGATGTAGATGTACTGTTGTTTGCCAGGCAGCTGCTTTGAGTAACCCAAACTTTCAGAGTGCTACTGAATACATGTCACCCAACAGAGACAAGACAGGCAACATGGCAGTTCAGTAAGATGTATCCTAGGATAGCGGTGAGATGATTCAACAGATTGTGATCTCTGGTTTCAAGGGGTTGTGTAGCCAGCACCACAGAAAGAGCACAAGTTTTGTTATAAATTATGAAGCAACTGGAGATGTTGTGATAGCTTCACTAGCCTCAGCTAACAGCAAACCAAACGGGTGGCTTCCAAGGGTGGCTTCCAAGTACATACATATGTAGAGATCAATTTCTGGCAGTGCAATTGCAGTAACTCAATTACTATGGGAGTTTCAAGGGTATCCCATCATGATGATTTACCTCCTTATGTGGGTGTAGTACACCCACACAAAACTTGAAGTCATGGCTAGATGTTTATACACACTTTTGCTATTTTTATCTTGAGCAACAAATCTAACACATGGTAGTTGTTGGTGGCCTAGGAGTGTTGTGTATGAGTAGCCATGTAACTATAGCAGATACAAAACGATTGTCATTTCGTACCTTGTAAAATTGCAATTTTAATTAGACAAATAGAAATACATACTAATGTGGATTTCATGTTTGAACTAACAGGTGCATGGTAATTCAAGTTCCTGTCTTCCAGGTTTATGAGGTTAATGTGACAATTGGACATTACAGTCTTGTTGTGTATAGAAGGTATGAGGCTTCAACCTCAGGTCATTGATGGAATTATAATAAACTGACTGATTTTCCAGATATAGTGATTTCTTCCAACTCAGTCAAACACTACGATCCGAATTTCCACAGTTGTCATTTCCACCTCTTCCGAAGAAAATTCTCTTTGGACGAAGTCAAGTCCAATCTGTGGCAGCCAAGAGAATGGGAGAATTAAACACATATTTGCAAGTAAATCACATAGATACTGTGAACAGAGTTCAGTGAAGTGATGGTTTTATAATTCTTATAGAAGCTACTCTCTATGGGATCTGAGGTAACCAATTCATCTTCGTTGCTCATGTTTTTTCGTCAAACTGAAGTGGATGCTGAGGATGAGGCATTCAATCGTAAGCTAAGTGTAAAGGGAGCAGGGCGACATCGTATTACTTGGAATAACTTTACATAACAGAGTTGGAAATAATCGTTGTAACTTGATTAATATTATGATTTATAGTGTCTATTTTCATATTAGTTGAAGTTAATGGATTTTTGCTTATGTAGTTAAACAGTTTGTTATACTTCCAGTTGGCTTAGTGATGGTCGACTGCGATTTTTCGAATGTACCTCTGCAATGGTTGCAAATTCGTCTCTAGCGAGTAATGAGTATGCCATGGAGAGTAGATTAGCTGCTTTGTCTTCAAATCCAGTTCCGAAGCAGAACAGGTCCATTCCCAGCTCCAGTCCCATGCCATAATCACACTCATCATTGGCAAACTGGACATAAGTGATTAATTCTTGTAGCTCATCTTCTTTAGCAACACTCTTCTCATTGCTACATTTCCTTATATCTGCCAGTAATGTTTTCAGTTGACCTAACACAAATGTAACAATGTAACAGTTTAATAGTAAAATTATGATTATTACGATTAAATATAATGGTTGGTGTAACATCTTGTATGATTCGTAAGAGCATTCAGTTTGTTTTCTTGATTTTAGTCTACATAAGGCACCCAATGATGACTTTGTAGCAAGGCTACATATCATTTAGCAACCAGGTGGCAAGATAGTTTGATAAAGAATGACTGTGTCAAAGGCTGACTTCTCCCTATACTGTCAGTGTATGCAAGTGGAATGGTGGTGCATTATAGGCAATCCATTACAGTACACTGGCAGTCACTCTTGATTTAATGAACTAAAACACTAGAGTGTATGGCAGCTGCTCTATACAGAACCACGATTTCCAAACTTGTTAGTAATAGTGTGTACTTTGCCTGCATCTAGTCTGGGAATCATGTTGATTAACTGAGGCCCGGATATCCCGGCTAATGGTATAGTAGTGGAACGATGTGTGTGACCAACCATATTTATACTCAATTATCGCAGATGCAAATGAAGCTATTCCGACCAATAAACAAGAAGTGGTGTCATTACTGACCAATAGACCAATGTGATGTCATCATAAGGCTCCCACCAACCACAACAATGATTGCACGCGTTACTCCACATGTATGTGTTAGGCGAAGATGGCCGGCCGGCCGGCCTGCCTATCGTCGAGGCTTCCTGACTTGTAACATTGGCTTGTTCCAGCACTTAGAAACAACGCCTAATCTACACCGGCCGAGGGTTTAGCACTCTAGTGATTCTCTATTCATTTTTAATGTTCTAATGACTCTTCGATAATAATTATACAGACAAAAATCTGAGAACATGAGATATAGGCCAATCAATTCAAACTTATCCGAAGCATGTTGTCTCTGTCTGCTGATGACTACTGCAGTAGGTCTATTCATCAGAATCATAATAATATGGGATTGAACCTAATCCTATCCCTAGACCAGTGACACATTGTTGAACTTTTGTAGTTGGAGGAAAGAACCAGACATAATTACCCAAAAGGAAAGCAAGCAGATGACTAATGGTTGTGACACATTATGACTTACCATCAGTGATGCCTAGAGGTCGATATCCCACTTCTTTTTCATCAACTGAGACAACAATGCCTGCCTTGTGGAAAGTTTTAGCAACGACTCTCTTGTATCTGTCTTTAGCTATAGCAGAAGGCTTCTTCACATCGGAAGCAATGCAAGCTGATTGTGCTGCAGCCACTAACGATTTCTCCAATTCCATCAGCTGATCATGTTTACGTTTGTCCTTCGTTGAGATGCGTTTTGTCTGAATATGAGCCCTCACTGCTGCGAATAGTGTTTCCCCCATTCGCTTGATCTCACAAGTTTCTTGAGCACAATTAGATGCAACAAAAGACGGCATTTCCTTTGGATCGTCTCTGTGGACACACAAGGAATGAATCAAAGATTAGCTGTCATACGTGAAAACTTTACTACCTGAAGTAACCAATGTGAAAACCAGACTTTTCATCCCCGCCGACAACAGTGAGAAACTCTGGTGGGTCATAGAAATATCTCCAGTGAAGAAGGTAGTTGACAGAGTCTGGATCTGCCTTGTCAAACTTGCCAGCCAAGATATCATACGGGCCCACTAGCCGAAGTCCGACCGTCTCCTGCAGAGCATCTAATAGACAAAACCAGAATAGAGAGACCAGCAAGAATATGGGAATATTGATATCAGAATTAATCCTCTGACTTGTAGCCCATGTGAGCTTGCCATTAATAAGTTCCATTCTATTGATCCACAGTGGACTAAGAACTATTTTGGAGCTCCATAATGTGGAGTTGTCACACATCAAGTAAATTTGTGTGAGAAAATTCAGTGAAATAAAGACAAATTTCATCTCACAGTCCTGTACAGTATTTAAGGGTATTCGCATTATTCCTCTATTACGCACATTCTACTCTTTCACTAGCAAGTGCATTCTTTGTGACAGTCGTCAATCGCAGTCCTGTTAGTCAACACTAGAAAGTACAACAACTGAAGGGTAAAGACAATGTGGACTGCCAACATGTGCAAGGCTGGCTTGATTAGTGTGAGAATATTATTATGTACCATATGGCTTTGAAATGTTAAACATACTATTGAGATTAACACGTAAGTAACATGCACAGCACAAACTATCATATAGTATCGCATAACGACTTCTTACCACATGGCTGATCTGAATTGAGTGAGACACAAAACTCCCAGAACTTGTAGAAATCATCCGGCATGTCAACGAGAAATGCCTTCTTTATCTTATCTTGAAGTTCTGTCGATGTTTTGCAACCTATGGGAGCCATGAATATACATACAGTCAACTGATGAGGCTGTCGACATGAAATAAACAGCATACTGAAAACGTGAGTACTGTACAAATTGCCTTACAAAGTAGAAATCAGTAGATACAAAGTACTTTTGTTGTTTAATGTGCAAAGCAATAAATTTATGAATGTTGGCATATCGCTTAATTAACTGACAAATTTGAAACACCATGTGGACAGAGTTTGATTTAACACTGCACTGATGTTCAGCTCACTTTCTAGTATATACGAGACAATCCAAATACACTACACTTCGCTTTTCAAGCAATCTTTTGTCACTAATTCCAGTCCACAATAGTCCGAAGATGCTAGACATTTCACCAGTTGTTTAGTTGCCTAGACATTTCACCAGTTGTTTAGTTGCCTATACTTCTGTGTTTCCTCAAGTTGAGCAATTACCAGTAAGTATCGTATTTCCTTCCTTAGCTAAAATGCAAGTTGAACACTAAAGTTAATTGTAGAACTGTGTCTTGTGCACACAATATCAAATATCAGAGTAAACAGAATTCATCAGGTTAATTAATCTGCTGCTCTCAGTTCATGAAATCATTCAGTTTCCTCAAGTATAATACGCTAGCCTTACTGACAGCTGTAAGCTTGGATTAAATTTTAATTTAGCTTCTGAACATCAGTTCATATTTTTTGACACACCTTTACAAAAAATTTAAAAAGTTGTAATGTAAGATTTAGACATGCGCAGTCACGAAAGTATAGATTGCTGGACAAGTTAGGTTGTTACTACGTAGTCGCTCTGACTCTGTTTTTTGTTTGCGTTTCCTGTGTCTTAGACTTGTACATGCTTCCTACTAAACAACTGCTACAGTACAAGCTTACAACAGTTACTGTCTAACGTTGTTTCTAGATCACGTGTCTAGATCTAGCTAGAGTTAACTTATCATGCCAATTGCAATGCAGACCAACAGTAACAATTGATCACCAGTCTTGCTCTTCTTAGCTCTATTACACTCTGCATCGAAATGTTGTCTTTTCTTCTGCTCAGAAGACGCACAAGCTTCCTAAATTTTGTTAGAATTCTAGTCTATTTCATATAACGAAATTTCACGCATTTTAAGACAACTCACATCGTGGGTATATGTTTCCACATGTTCTGTGTTCACGCGGTAGCATTTCAATCCGTCTTTACAATGCGGGAGAGACATGAAGACTATAGTCTATATCCGGGAGTTTACTAACCTTGGAGTCTTGCTATTGCACATATATTTTACCTGGGTAATAATTAATCGCGAAAGCCGACCTAACATTGAAAACTACAATATTGTGTTTCCAACAACGCGACTAATACATTGTAAGCAGAGTAGAAACAGAAACAAATTGGACACGCCCACCTGTTTGGCGCGCTTTCTGTACATAATGGATCCTGACGAAGAGATGGACTTCGACCGTCTGTATGAGGAAGAGCTGGAGCTAATGCGAGATATACACAGTACGTAACTACTACCTAATTGTATGTGTATAATAGAACGTCTCTCACCAGGTTCATTGAGCGAAACGACGTTGGTTTCATCGTCTGCTCTTTCACAACCCGCCAGGAAATCACTTTCCTTTCACGCTATGAGTCCGGAAGTCAGTAGAAAATCTATCAACGATGACAAAGCAATGATGGTGGAGAGTCCACTGCCTGCAATGTTGACGTCACCTGCAGCTGCGTCGAGCTGTGCCGCTGTTGTACAGACAAGCAGATGTGGTGAAACGAAGAGAGACGGAGAAGAAAACGGGAGGAAATACACCCTGGATGAGAGATATGGATTACTGTCTTCTGACAGTGAGGATGAAAGTGGAGACACTGTTGTGCCCACTGCTCTTGCGTCTGATGACAATCATGGTAAGTAATACTTGCAGTTTAGTTCTATAGACAGACAACTGGCAGGCAGACAATGTGAGAAGATGGTAGATAGGAAAGAAGGAAGACGGGCAGGCGGATATAAATTTTTTAGTTAATTCAGATATTTGTGTAGAATCTTGTGTTGGTACGCCTTCCTAACACAACAGGTCAAAATCAATACATATTTTATACAAATATATTTTATACAAATATATTTTATACAAATATATTTTATACAAATATATTTTATACAAATATATTTTATACAAATATATTTTATACAAATATATTTTATACAAATATATTTTATACAAATATATTTTATACAAATATATTTTATACAAATATATTTTATACAAATATATTTATACAAATATATTTTATACAAATATATTTTATACAAATATATTTTATACAAATATATTTTATACAAATATATTTTATACAAATATATTTTATACAAATATATTTTATACAAATATATTTTATACAAATATATTTTATACAAATATATTTTATACAAATATATTTATACAAATATATTTTATACAAATATATTTTATACAAATGTATTTTATACAAATATATTTTATACAAATATATTTTATGCAAATATATTTTATACAAATATATTTATACAAATATATTTTATACAAATATAATTTATACAAATATATTTTACACAAATATATTTTGTTTGTTTCTTGGTGTTTCATATTAATCAGGAACAACAATATAAATTAATGTCTGATATACCATTGTATTCTGCTAATACGATCTATATTTAAACATTATGACCCTTGGCGCATGTGGGTTACAGTAGTCGTTTTACCAGAAATGCCGACGACCGAATTGACTTGATGGAAACGATTATGTAAATAACTCTGGAATGCATACTTTGCGCTTATTGTTATCGCTCGTGTGATCTAGTAGATTGTTGTTGCAGCTTGCCCACTAGTTGGTGGAGTCATGCAGGACGTTCCAAATTTGATTAGTGACTTTCGAGTTCAATGTCCTACCGAACAGAGAGTAGGTGAACCTGCGACAAAGCAATGGAAGTCAGTCAGTCAGTCACACTTTCTGGCCACTGAACTGATTTTCTTCTGTTTGATGATAGGACTGCTTGCTTTGAGCCAGTCTTTTCCACCTTGCCATTCCCTGGATTGTCACTCTGGAGAAGGGAGACAATCTGGAAAATGACAAAGGTGGAGAGAGACTGGCTCGAGTCTATTGTTTGTCCTTTCTCAGCCAGCTGTATACTTTTAGTAGATATGTGTTGGCGTGCTTGTGTTTTGTTTGTGTTCACCTAAATGAGTGTATACATATATATATATATATATATATATGGTTTACGTAAACAATCAAGGCCCACTTGTAGTGTTAAGGCTGTGCTACTTCTTGCTGAGATGCTTGTACGTGATTGCCAGTGCGTGCTTGCAACTGTCCGTGATGTAGCTCTGTGCTGCACCTAGGGTTTAGCACTCTAGTGCTTCTTCATTATATTATGTAAGACAGAGAGTAAGGACTACTACTACACCCTTAGCCCGGATCTGGGACTCGGGTAATAATCATAGTATAAGATAATAACAACACTAATATTATATACAGTAGGACACCACTTATCCAACACTCAGTTATCCGACAGCACGGATTATCCACCAGTGCATGGTTTGTCTGAACTGCGAGGCTGTGTGCACGCTAGGATATACGATTCCTGTGCGTACAGTACTGTATCTGTGATCCACGTGTCGTCAAATGAAATGTAAAGCTCTAGAAACGGTTCTTCAATACCTGGAAGAACAACCTGAAGTTTCAGTAAGCATAATAGTCTTACTGAATGGGCTGCTGATGAAAACTACAGCAAGAAGAGCGAAAGCATTGATTCAGACTAAGATTAGTGGGTACTTTAAGTCTTGACAGTTCCCAATAGTGTTCTACCTAGTCAAAGAAGTTGTGCTGTATTAGTTGTTACATGTACAATTAGATGTTGAGCTTCTTTAAGTATTCTGCAGTCGTTTTTCAAAATGAGTCAGTTATCCGACGTTTTCAGTTATCCGATGTCCTTTTGGTCCCATGCCTGTTGGATAAGTGGTGTCCTACTGTACATGTATTTGGACAGGTAGAAGTACAGATTTACAAAGTTTCTTGAAAGAGTTCACAGATTTTGATAATGTGAGAATGGGAGAAGGTTGTTCCATTGTTGAAATGCAAAACACTCGCTTTGAGAAGATTGTTTGTAGACTTTGTAAGTTAGAGACTATTTGACTGGAACTTCTTGTGTGGTAGAGAAATTCTTAGAACAAACATATATATATATATATATAGCTAGGATCGGTTGTGTAATCATACTACAAATGTATACAGATAAATGTTGGTATTATTGAAGTGAGTCTTTTTGGTAGATAATCTAAATCATATGTGGTTAACCATTTTGGTTTTAGAAGAATGGTGTCCAACAGTAGACTATGACTAACCTCAGTAACAAGGCAAATTGCCAAGTGTACTTGTGCCATTGTTGCTTGATGACATTCTTCATTATGTGGACTATGTGAACTCAGCTTGTCAACTTAATTAAATATTTTAAGTAATATATCTTTTTTCAAAAATGTAGTAATTGTATATTTATAAAGAAATATGAACATTGCTTGATTGGACTGATTATTTGCTTCTAGCTGCTAAGCGTCCCAGGATAGCAACATCATCTTCTAAGACCTCATATAGTGACTTTCCTGAAGCAGGAGATGATAGTATTGTTAGCTTTGAGAGGCCACGACCTACAAGAGTTGATAGGCATCAACGAAGACAACATTTTCTCGTCAGGCCTCCCATTGGACCCTTTGTAACTGTGACAGCACGTAATGGCAAAAGAATGTACTTGAAATTGAAAGAGCCGTCCAAAGTGCACACAGTTTGTGTTCTTTAATTTTTTCTATCGAATGTTTTGGTTTGTGTTATTTAGGAAGTGACCGCCATGTCTAGCTGCGGTCAGTTACTCTCTGTTTCTGTAACTCGGCTTCGACAGTGGGCGGAAGATGAGGTGTTGTATAGCACAGTAATTGTGCGATTTTTCGAATGTTGTTTAACTGTTTGTTGTTCTGACTGTTAGAGATACAGGAGACTGATCGAAGAGTCCACAAGACTCTCTGATGAACTAAAAGGGTACGGTTATGTTTGCAATTCAATCCATTGTTTGTTGTTTATGCACGTCATGTCGTAGTCTCTAACCTGGATTCTTTTTGTAATCGTTGATGTGAGTGTGTAAGCTGAGCATTTAGCCAACATTTTCATGTACATGTCGTACTGCAATCCTACATTCATTTATGCTAGCGTACCACACAGTTTGACACTGGAATTGCATGATCAAGCATATCTTGATACACAAATGGTGTATGTGTCAACGTGTGAGTTGAACATCGTAATGTAACATACATGAGAGAGGGACAAGGCAGGAACGTGTGAATTTGTGCACATGCTTCATGGCACTTGGAAAATCTTGCCACCTACACATGTGTATACATGCTAATTTATTGGTGTTGTATCCAGACTCATGTGTTCTGTCTGGTTTCTGTATGACACTTTCAACACATGTGGTTGAAGGCAACTTTCAGATATTGGACACGGAAGAGTCTGGAGACAACGTTAGTAAATTACTAAGTTGAAATAGTTGTAGTTGACATCTCACGTATGTTCAATTGGCTTACATTTTATTCACACATGTTTGTGTACAGGAAACTTTATTAGCTAATTCTTGTCGTCGATTATGTGCAGTGCTAGTAGAGAATCACTGGAAGACAATGAAGGCAACGAAGGTGTCAAGGATGTTGAGATGTTGGAAAAGAAAGAAGAAACAACAAACTCTGAATACACTTTGTGGGTGGACAAGTACTCACCTAGGCAATTTACAGAATTGCTCAGTGATGATGTGAGATGCTCGTATCAGAAAGTGTAGTTTGTTTGTTTCTAATTTAACATTTACATTTATGAAGGGGACCAACCGGCTCTTGTTGTCATGGCTGAAACTGTGGGACGGAGTAGTGTATGGTGAGCATGCTCTGTTAGGGAAGCAGCCACTTGCTGTGAAAGTGGAGAACAAAGTAGCAGCGAAAAAGACGTGGAAATCAGATGAGAAAACTAATGTCAGTGTCCAAAACAAGGATTGGTCGGCAGATCCTTTGAAGGTTGAAACTGTGTTTGCCAGCTAGGTTTCAGAAATTTGTGTGACAATGGATGTACTGGTGGACAGATCTAGGACGTAATGGATACCTGTATTGATTGGCATTTATCTTTGTGGACTGATAGTTGGACAGACAGACACAGAGTCTGTGACGGACGGAAGCTTGCTCTTTCATTAGAGTTGATATCTGTTCTCAATCTTGCATGTTATGAGTGTAATTTGAAAACCTTTAGCTGTAATTTCTTCATGTCACGATGATGACTCAAAAAAGTGAAAATATTTTAAATATTTTGTATCAGCTTGAGTAGAAAGTATACTCAAATGTTGTTAGAGCTACTGTATTTTACACAAAATGAGTCATTACTAGAAACTAAAACACTTCTACTGTATATTTGAAAAGAATGAAGGGGTCTGGCTACTTGGGACTTTTGTTTGTAATGGAAATTTGCATAAACTTTACCATTACAATCATGAATGCTTTAACCATTCCATCAATATAGATGATTATGAATGAGTTGACGCAGAAAGAAGCCATCAGTGGGACTTCTTGTGCGATTATGGGCAAACTAGATCACGACGAAACTCAGAAACTGATCATTTTGATAAATATGTTGATCACAAGGTGTGGCAATGTGACAGCATTGCTGGACAAGCTTGCACTGACTGACTGACTGACTGACTGACTGACTGACATTGTATATTCTTAGAACCCGGTGTGATGTCATTCTTGTAATACAATAACCAACTTTGAGTCCATGTTGCTTATACAGTATACTCTTGATTATCCTGAATTCTCTGGAGACAGGTTAGAAGTCTGATAATCAAAAGTTGATAAATATCAACTAATTTTCCTCCACTGTACAAGACCACATTCTGTTTCCACACTAGTGTACGTTTAGACTCTACCCAGTCCTCCTCCTCCTCGCGCACGCTTCACATGTTTAGTGGAACAAAAAGCATGTGCTAAAACACGTGGCGCGTGTGAGGAGCAGGACTGGGTACGAGTCTAGTGTACATTCATGTCATTAGAAGAGTCATTAACAGCTGCCAATTTATTAGATTATTATGTTCTTTGTTATGTATTCGCTCATTTGGTGAGAGGCTGTACCTACAGCGTATTAGTACGAAATGAATTATATTACAGTTCCTTTATCCGGGAATGCAAACAGTCCGAGGGGGACACAGAATTTATCCGGATAATCGAGGTTGTACTGTAGTTGGCACATTAATGACTATTTTATTTAATCAACTGGCTAAAGTAGCAAGTCAGGAAGGAAAACGAGGTCACTAGAGGGAGGAACGATTGTAGTCAAGTTCAATGTAGACAGAATGACGTAGCTGGTAGGTGGGCACATTTTCAGGCTGACAGGCATCTCTTCAATCACTAAGTTGGTGTTGTACAATTACAGGGCCTTGATGCAAGCGGACGTCCTGAGCAGAAGGTTTGACGATTTGATTTGAAATGTCGTAAAGAGTTTGTTATCCGTGTTTCGAGTTTTTTCTTGTCTGTGACAAACACCAGTTTTGAAATTGGCATTTTGACTGAAGGTCATACGTTATTTGATTCCGAACGGAATAATTTGCAATTATATTTCAACTCTCTTGACTGTATTTCGAGGGAAACCACTAAAACAGTGCAGTTTCTCTTACAAATCGAAGTAGTCGAGTGTGTGTGTGTTATTTGAATTTTCAATGGTCTTGTTTTGATTGGGTTCTACCAATTGTACTACTTTGGTCAAGGCAATATTGAGGCAAACATTAGTTAGCAGTGTAGGTAAAAGTCCATGTTATATCCTATTATAGATGATGTTGTCTGTTGACATATTGATATGCACTGCACTGCACCAATACATAGCACAAACTTATTGGCTTTCCAGTCCAGGCATAGTTGCTACTGTACTGAATTAGTCTATATAGATTTAGAGTAATTTACACAAAACGGTTTCGTGGACTTCAAGTTACACACGATGGATGTATTTTGCAGATTGCATTGTTATGTGGATCTCCTGGATTGGGTAAGACTACTCTTGCTCATGTTGTTGCGACACACTGTGGTTACAATGTAGTCGAAATGAATGCCAGGTAGACTTACTGTCCTGTGATTGCTGCTATCGAACATGCACTAAAGCGTCTCTATTTTGTATAGCGACGATCGCTCTCCAGAAAAATTTCAGCAGTGGCTTGAATCAGCTACTCAAATGCAGTCCGTCTTGAATTCTGACCGAAAACCAAATTGTCTGGTGATTGATGAAATAGATGGAGCACCAACGGTATTAAACAATAAAAACTGTGGCGTGGTTTTCCAACTTTATATTAATTGTTTCAGCCTACAATAAATGTATTGTTGTCGCTTATTAAGAAGATGCCCACTGGAGGTATGATCGTGTTAGATGTTTTAATATGTGCTTTATGGTTGTAGTATGCACAGCACTCGAGCTCATTGCACTGTTACTCTTTAGGTAACAGTAACACTAAACACAAAAAGGGCAAACGAAAAGCAAGTGGAGTACTGTTGAGGCCTGTGATATGCATTTGTAATGATCTGTAAGTGACAATTATAGTGCAAAAGTTGGTTTTTAAAATTTTTTCGTCAGCTATGTGCCGGCGTTAAGACAACTGAGACCTCATGCACTTGTTTTGTCATTCTCATCGACCGTCACTGTGAGACTGGCCAGCAGGTTGCAAAAGGTAATAATAATAATAATAACAATAATAATAATAATGCAAATTTATGTTTTATAAATTGAGTTTCATTAACTATGTGGTTTCATTCAATTGGACTTCTTGAAGATGTTGGCATTCTTTGTAGGTATTCCAGTTCTAACCCCAATCCTAATCCTGACCCTGGCCATAACCCTAACAATTTATTTAATGAATTATTTAATGAATTAATTTAATACATAACCCTAACCCGAATAATTTATTTAATAAACTATCTAATTATCTAATTCAATACATAACCTTAACCCTAACCTTAACTCTAACCATAAAAATGATTTAATGACTACGTTTTTGTTTACATTTTGCCTATTTTAGTATTTGGTTTGTCAGTTTTTTGGAGATGACTGATAGTTTGTTAATTAATCACATACTGATTGTTCTTATGAAGTAATCACATGATGTTGGTATGCTCGAGTTCTAGCTAGAACCGTTTATACCATCAAATTAACTGTTGGGTAAGGGTTTTGACGGTTGAATGCAGTCCAGCCATCCATCATGTTTTACACACTCAGTGCTGACAGGGGAAACACAATGCACGACTGATGATTACATGCAATGTTGTAGGCTTTACTTGGTTCTTGTGAAATGAGTTATTTTGAGATTGATGTCGTCTAAATTGTAAACAAGAATGTTTATGAGCTCTTGATTGGAAAGTATTGAAGAACAAAACAAAATCTCCACACACACACCAAAGGGATTCGTAACAATAACGTGGCCTGTGATGGTTGGGCTGCAACCTTAGCTAGAACCCTGATGCTATGTAGGTATTCTAGCATTACATTTTTGTCTTACATTTTCTGTTGAAGACGTTTTGTCAGTGTAATTGGAAATGACTGATATTTCTGTTAATGAGCTCGTTATTATGGAGCGGGAACATGACGCTGCCGTGTTTGTTGCAAGTATCATATCTGACAATAAATTCAAATGTCACACTCCTTATGAAAGTATCGCTTATGTAATTGGCAGCATCTACATTTAGTAATCGCTTTTAATAAACATGTACCCAATGACGGTTTGAGTTCCATAGTATGGTTTGAGTTCCATAGTATGCTTTGTGCAGAATACAACTAAGAGGCAGTTCAATCTGTCTGAACAGAATGACAATAAATTTTGTTTTAGGTGACACGTATTGAGACGATGAGAGCGGAGATGTCAGCTCTGATGTCGTTGTGCGAGAAGGCAGATAACGACATTAGATCTTGTCTCAACACTCTTCAGGTCTATTGTTGTCGTGTTGTGTCATGTGCTGTGTGGTCTTATTTTCTTGCTTCTGTTAGTTTATTCACAAGCAGGGTGGGTCTCTTACCATTCGTACTGTTTGCGACGTTCACGTTGGACAAAAGGATGCACATAAGAGTTTGTTTGAGTTGTGGCAAGATGTTTTTAGGCTACCAAAGAACCAGAGGCATTCAATTTAATGGCCACATGTCGGCAAGTACTATTGTGATGTGTTTGACTGTTGCAGATCTGATAAACCTTCCCTAAGTACAATTGGATGGAGCTTTCAGTCGCCATTGGAAAGAACGAGACAGAGTATAAGCATGTTCTGATTTATTAATTAATTAAGCAACATCAGTATATGTGCGTGCACACTCACAGTGACACACACACAGACACACAGACACACAGACACACACACACACACACACACACACAGACACAGACACACACACACACACACACACACGCACGCACGCACGCACACACACACACACACACACACACACACACACACACACACACTTGCATGCATGCATACATTCATCATTTTATGCTATTGCTTTGTGTGTGTAGCCTCCAGAGACGGTTCTGTTTCTGCTTCGTCTCTCCAAATTCGTTTCAGACACGTCCTGTCTGCAGCACAAGCTAATGGCGAACACAATAAAGCACTCCAAGGCAATCATTCAGTTTTACATTTAATTCATCTTTATTCTCTTAACAAAACTATGCATCTGATTGCATCATCTAGGTATCTTTGAGAACTACCTGAATGTCAAAGTTAAAGACCCAAGACTTGAAGCTGTAGGAAGTTTGAACTCATCGTATGTAATGTTTATGTACCAGGTTGTATGTGTTGTAGCTAAGTTTGGCTCAAGATTGGTTCTGTTTTGCTGATCATGTGCAGCAGAGCTTGCTAACTTCTCAGCAATTTGCTCTTCAAGCCTACATGCCATTCGTACCTGTAGCCTTTCATCTGCTGTTTGCTAATCCCGCACCAGTGAAGGTTATGTATCCACGTGCTCAATATGAGGTCAGCATCTCATCATAAAGTCACAATTATTGTGTTCACTGCATTCATTGCATGCACTGTTTACATTCAGGTCACATCCTATTTGAATCGAAATGTTAATATACTGAATTCCATGACTCTTGACATGTGCCCGAGTCTTCGGCGAGCTTTCAATCTTCAGATGGCAACCATGGAGCTGTTGCCTTCATTTGTACAAATTGTATCTCCCAACTTCAGACCGGTAGGTGACTTTGCTGTCATCTACAATGCAACATAGTCGTATTGGTACTTCTTTTGTTAGATTAGTGTACAGTTGTTTACGAAGCAAGAGAAATGTCAGTTGAGAGATCTGGTGGACACGATGATTTCATACAATGTCACCTATCGACAAAACAGGGGAGAAGATGGACAATACGTTTATGCTCTGGATCCGTACGTATCGCATGGTGTAGTGATGCTCCATTAATGATCTTGTCTTATCGTTATTGAACATGTAGGAATATCGAGCTACTTACATTGTACCCAGACATGCCTCAGCGTAAGCAAATGCCATACGTTTCCAAACAACTTATTGCTCGTGAAGTAAGTGCAACTGGCATGTTGTAATGTCAATACATGGCTAGACTCTCTTGTGAGTAGATTGAACTTGAGAAAATGAGACAAGCTTTTCCAAGCAAGTACGTCACTCTTTATGGCTACAGTTCAGATAATTCGTTATATGGTCTCTATAATTTATTATATAATGAGTGAGTAGGATGGAAATTGAGCGATCCAAGGTGCCCCCTGTGACTAGGCCGAATACTGCACAAGGACAGAAGTCTGTGAGTGTTACAACGAAACTAACACCACAGAAACCGCTTGCTATTAGAGAGAAGGTTGTGGCTGTTTATACTCATTTAAAGTAGGACTAAACGTGTACTACCTTTTGTAGTCCGAGAAAGACTTCTTCGGTCGTGTTGTGAAAGCCAAGCCATCAAGTAAGATGCTGTGTGTAATTTTGTCTGACCTTGTGCAGCTGGAAAGCCAGTTGGTTGCCCTCTGTGTGTGCGCTGTATGTATGATGTCAACAATCTGCTAGCTAATTAACTTTATCAATTACATTTTATGTAAATTACTATAAAAGAATATGAAACTTTAATTTTGGCTTAAACACAGACTACAGTTAATAAAATGTATGAAATAAATAAAATATTGATATCTCGTAAATTTTGTAAGCTATCTCAGATTTACTAAAGTTAAATGGTTACTAATTTTTGTCGCTCTCGATTTTAAAACAAAAAATAAAAATTAAAAAAGGAATATCTATATTTTACATGTGATGCTAGAAAAGTACTCTAGATAAAATTTAAATTTGGTTGAATAGAAGTTACATTTAATAATACATACTGGTGTATATATATATATATATGTTTTTTTATTATCTTTTTAAAAACTAACCCAAAACCAACCCAAACCCCCACTCTACAAAAAGTCTAGAACGTCATCAGAACAATCTACAGACAATCTCTCTAGAATTATCTTTGCATTATACAACCAGAGTTTAATAGAAAGCCGTTGGTGGAAATAGGACGTGGCCTGGCTCATTGTGAGGTGATTGTGGAATGTTGTTCTTCTGCAGATTGATTTTAAAATCTGGAGACTAGACAGTGACCACAAGCCCAGACTTTCAACAACTAGTGGATAAAACACACCTCCATTCTCACTAACAATGTCTTTATATGAGCTGTCTTTCTCTCTTTCTCCAGCTTCTGCCGCAACCCCTGCTTGACAAGCTGCCTTTACCGTATATGTTGGTTGGAGAGAATTTCTTATTGTGATGTTAAAGTAAGTCGGTCGCCCTCTCTCAAAATCTGGATATATATATATATATATATATATATATATATATATATATATATATATATATATATTTGTATATAATACAGATAACACAGATAACACATCTCCGTCCTAAGGACGGAAGCACAAAGAGTCTAAGTCATAATAATTAGGTAGATAGTCACTAATCAGTCTTGAATTATACTGCCATAAACGAACAGATATCTGTTCGTGAAATTGCCTGGAAGCTTGGCCCAGAGACAAGCCAGATGATAGAAGAGACGTCTTGACAATTGATCTCAACACCTCCAGACTATGTGCAGCCCACACTCCGTATGATTCCACCACAAGAGGGTAAAACAAACAGCCATAACTTGAAACGTTAGCAAGATGGCGTTCATCTTTGTCCGCTTCCCCAGCCTCAGCAGCAGCACCAGCTTTTATGGCAGCATTAATAAGGTGAGAGGGAGTGAACGAATTCCTCACGGAAATGTCGAAATAAGCAGCCTTGCCTAGGGAAAAGTCGGGATGGAAAACGTCACCTGGTCTTGTCATAGAATGAGAAGAACGGCGTTCTTCTCGACGTACATTGGAGTTGTCTAAGAGCAACCAGTGGAAGATGACATCACATAAGGCATCATGTCGCTTAATCCGAAGAGGACCACAGCCAAGAGCATGGTCACCAAAAATGTCCAATTCATGACCGCACACACAACGGACTGAGTGTGGGGGTGCTGGAAAACCAGAATTCCCAAACGCAAACACAAAAGTCACAAATTCACGAGGAGACATGGCCAGGCCTAGACTTGAGTTGGGGATTGCCCTCAACCAAGCCCTCGCATGAGGATATGTGACAGCACTGAAACGTGCCTGTTCTCGCAGACTAACAAAGCTGACTTTAATGCTGGATCTCAAAGCATCATCCAGAGCCTTCTGGAAGGAATGTTGTGTAGAAGAAACAGAGGACGAGACAGAACTAGTAGGTGGTAAAAGACTTATATATATATATATATATATATATATATATATATATCTTTATAACTGCCCTGTGGACAGGACAGAACACTACAGATAAACACCACTACAAGTATTAGCTACAGACAAAACATCTAGATTATCATTCGCGCGTTGCATTGCCACAGTTTCACAGACAGTTGTTCATGTCTGTTAGTAATAGCTCGACTGAAACCTTGACAGAGTAGACTTAACTGTCTTATATATATATATATATATATATATATATATATATATATATATATATATTGATATTTACATGAGTTGCTATGAAATATATCTAAATCAGTTTGGCTTAAACACAAGTGATATCATTAGATATTGAATAAATTATATGAAACATTTTAAATTAATTAATAAATTATATAAATTACTATAAAATATGTATAAAAATTTAAATTTGGCGTAAACGCAATTGCATTTAATAAATATATAATATATAAATAAAATTTAATATTTTATATATTAAAATTATAAAATATATAAATGCAGTATTCTATATATTCCACCTTAATTAATACATTGCATTATAGGCAGGCAGGTTTAATTAATTAATTAATTAACTAATTGTATTGTTTATACTTGAAGGTGCCATTCCCAAGTCACATGCGTCCCAATTGTTGTGGTTTCGTTTCAACGAGGGATTCTCCAATGCGGTTCGTCGAACTGTGAGAGTGCAGGATCTTCTGTGATCCTTCGAGGATACATGTAGCAGTGACATGTACGCACACAACAGAGCCGACTGTGATGATGACACACGAACACAAGAAATTAAGAATGTGGTCAAATTTATAATACTAAATAGATTAATGAGATTGTGGTGTAATAAACTTCAATGACACTGGGTTTCAATTCATTCTACATATTCTTATATTGTATATATTTTGTACAATACACTACAGCAGTAACAGGGAATATGATTCTAGGACACATAATACGAGCAACAGTTGTCTTGGTACAACGATGGTCTTCAATGGCATGGCTGTGAACTGCTAAAATATGTGCTTTGACTGGAACTGGAACCACCCTGTAATATAATGATACATTTTATGTACAGATATACATCAACGACGTGAATTAGATTTGTTGTGTTGGAAGGTACTACACAGTCTGATCTGTTAAGTTGCTTTTAAGTTTCTATTTCCTTCTTCAGTTTACATTTCGTGCTTGTTATTATTTGACTGTACAGTTGGATGCCACTTTAACCACACATCGGTCTACCAGACATCCTGTGCCTCGGACTGCACTCTAGCTTTGCATGCACAAAAAAACAGTAATGCGCATGAGCATCAGAGTACACGTGTAGTGCCACAGAAGCTAAAACGAGTCATTCGATGATTTTGCCTCTTGGTGCGGTAAAAAGTGCTATAATAATTAGAAACCACTTACTATCTAAAGTACATGTACAAACGCTGAGCTTTGGAGTCCCAGACCTTGTGTGTGTGTGTGTGTGTGTGTGTGTGTGTGTGTGTGTGTGTGTGTGTGTGTGTGTGTGTGTGTGTGTCAAGTTCAGTTATCCGGCTATTTAGAGTTATGAACGGATCACAGAACAAACGTGTTCGAATAAGTGACATCCTATTGTATTAGGAAATCCTTATTAAGCAGTAGAAAACACTTAAACATGTCCTTCACTCATCATTGACTAAAGCAAACTCTTTCGCTACCTCTTTGTACAAACATATGTACAAATAATGAAGTAAGAAGTGAACATAGCTGAATAAACTTTCACACTGTAAGTGTAATCCCTCCGGGCGAAGTACTAGAGAGGCAATGTCCCCTCTGCTCCAGCTCAGCCACACCTCACTTGAATGGAATAGAACTCACTGCTAATAGACTCCAAAGGCTTCTCGAGTACGAAAGAAATATAACCCGTGGGTTTTATTAGAAAACATACGGTAATATCAATAAGCGCTAAACGTGGTCTGGATGCCAAAGATCGTAAACTATGTACGTACAACAAGAGGGATGAAGGCACCCCTCTGGCTGGTCCAGCTAAAGTCCACTTTCGCCAGACGCTTAATGGCATCAACTTCTGGGTTAGGGTATGACTGATTAAATAAGTAATATATATGCAACAAGCATGTTTTGTAAATGGTCTGGTTGTGTAGTCGTTTAATTAAACACTAGCAGCGCTTGCTTACACTACAGTACACCACTCAACCATCAGAAGACTAAATGAACCACACCCACTAAGCCACTAGCGCACGCTAGGCCAGACCAATTATTTTGCTGTGTAGCTACATGCTCCTGAACAAATACATTAAATTTCAGTGAACGGTGTGATTGCTACTGTACCTTTGCTCCTATACTGTCTGAAAGCCGTCATATACTCTTTCACTTCCTTGCGGCAGTTCTGTAGATGGTTGACTCCTTCCTTGCGACTGCAGTCTGACACTCTTTGCCTCAATATCTTCACTTTCTCCAGTTCGACCGCTCTGTCTCGTACCCATTGTTCTCGAGCGCGAGTCAACGCGACGACGTCTTTGCGATCCACTTCGTCGAGAGAGGGAACACGAGGATACTCGCGATGAAACGGTTCGGCCATTACGTAGGCGTTCCTGATTAACAGCCCAAAATATTGAATTTACTAGTACACATTAGCGAGAGCAAACCTTGCAATACGAAAAGTTGCTCAGTGAAACCCAGATATTACGCATGCGCAAAGCAAGAGTTACGACGCATGCGTAGTAGGTAGACGTGCGTGGTCTTTTTCGTCGACATGGTGAGGGAATCTCGTTGCATCTGTTCTCGTGTGTGTTGCATATCACTTTGCCACTCTCTGTTGTAGAGCCATAGAAAGTTTTCGGCTCCCCGTCACGGCTCTCTTGGATTTCTTCCGAGGAAACGGTCTCGCCGTCACCGAGGAAAGGTGAAGTCGTTTCCAAGAGACAACCCGTCTCTCCCACCTCATCTCACCGCCTTTATTGGATACAAAGCCGGAATGACTCACGTCGTCCGTGAGCCCGACCGTCCAGGCTCCAGTAAGTGTATTCCCCCACTCCCCCCACCCAGGGGCCTAACCTAGCATGTGCTTGCTTTCAACAGAGGTCAACAAGAAAGAAGTCGTAGAAGCGGTAACGATCGTAGAAGCAGCACCAATGATTATTGTTGGTATTGTCGGATACGTGGAGACGCCACGTGGTCTGCGAGCGCTCAAGACCATCTTTGCTGAACATCTCAACGCCGAATGCAAGCGTCGCTTTTACAAAAACTGGTAGGCATTTCTATTGGGCGACTGGCGATACGATTCACGTGGCTTGTCTTCAAAGTGCTGAATCTCCGCTCTGTGGCCGTTTGTGCTGCTGATGAGGTTCAGTGGGCAATTGCTGTGTCTTGTGTAGGTGTAAGTCTGAAAAGAAAGCTTTCAGCAAGGCGTCGCTCAAATGGAGCCAAGGGTTGGAATCTGTAAACAAAGATTTCGATAGAATCAAGAGATATTGTAAAGTTATCCGGGCTCTCGCACATACTCAGGTTAGATTGTTACAATGATTCGGAAGGGGCTAAAGGCAGTAAGAAATTTTTGCTGTAGCCGAAGATGATGAAAATGCGCATGAAGAAGGCTCACATAATGGAGATCCAAGTGAATGGTGGCACTGTGCCCGAGAAGGTTTGTATGTACAATTTGATTTAATCCTAATCTGGAATGTTGTGACCAATGGTCTTTGTTGTTGGGTAGGTTGACTGGGTGAGAGAACAAATGGAGAAGCCTGTTACAGTAGAAAAGGTGTTTTCTCAGGATGAGATGATCGATGTCATCGGTGTTACGAAGGGCAAGGGTTTCAAAGGAGTGACATGTCGCTGGAAGACCAAGAAGCTTCCTAGGAAGACACACAAGGGTCTAAGGAAAGTGGCTTGTATTGGAGCTTGGCATCCGGCTCGAGTGCGATATTCTGTCGCAAGAGCTGGCCAAATGGGTTATCATCACCGAACAGAGGTAAACAAGAAGATCTACCGTGTTGGGAAGGGATTACACCAAAAGGATGGAAAACTGATCAAAAACAATGCAGCGACACAATATGATGATACAGACAAGAGCATCACACCAGTGGTGAGAGGGAGATGTTGTATTACTTGCTTGTCTGTCTGTTTCTATACATGTTTGCATGTCGTCTACATAGGGAGGATTTCCACACTATGGAGAAGTGAACCAAGATTATTTGATGCTGAAGGGCTGCATTATGGGACCAAAGAAGAGAGTCGTCACACTCAGGAAGGTAAACAGCAATGTATTTATGTGCTGTAAGCAATGATGTGATTCTTTCTCTGCAGTCACTTTTAGTTCACACAAGTCGAGTGGCCTTGGAGAAGATTGACCTGAAATGGATCGATACAGCTTCCAAGTTCGGGCATGGTCGATTCCAAACACCACAAGAGAAGAAGAACTTTATGGTCATAACAAGCATAGATCATGTATATTGGCATATCATTGTACACATACTGTGTTTACATATACAGGGTCTTCTCAAGAAGGACAAAGAAAAAGAAGAGGCGTGACTGACTCCTTGACTTTATTGTTCTGTCTAGCAATTGTTGTCTATAAAGATGGGCGATATGTACAATTTTACTGACAATTGATTACTAGGATCACACTGTGTACATGCATAAGAACCTAGATACTACGCTACGTACACAAGACACAATAGTGAGTAGGCACCATACAAGGTATACGTATGACCGTATTTCTCTCCAATTCTACAGCAAGGCGAGGCTGAGTCTATTCCAACTTCGTGCTCTAGGCATGAGTACATGCCGCTCACATTGGACGTACTCATGCAACACGATCGAGGCTGCAATTGAACACGGAATACGCTGTACGTGTGTACAGGTCCATGTGGTTCCACATGTGACAGCTAGTGCACGCAGTGTAGCAAACTCTTAGTTCATTTAATTAAGGAGTCTGGCACGTGCCTTGCTGTGTGCTAACAAAGACATACGTAGTATTAAGTACAAACATTAAGTAATTACTAATTTCAGTACTGGTTCACGTGTCTCCAAGCACAACTATCTTTTTTCTTAACTCTTGAGATGGGAAGAGACCTTGTCGCATAATACTGTCTAGTTCTCCCAGTGCAGCTTCGGCTTGAATTCTTGTTTGTTCGTCTCTCTCACTTGCATGGACTTGCTTCAGTAGTCGATAAACATCTCGAATACTGTCACCCATCACCTTGTAAAACAGACTAGAGTCACATTTTTTAGTCTAACATGGTGGCAAGAAACTTTAGCATTGTACAGATACAAAGAACGAGCAATAGTGGCAGTATCAAGGCTTACAGTAAATTCTTAGTTTTACAGATGTAAGTAGAGATGACCAACTACACACCTTTTTTCACTATCAATTGCACCTGTCTGAACAAAATATTGGTTCTTGGTACTAAGGAAGTGCAATTCATGCCATCAATAATAACCCAAAGTTGGTACAACATTCAAGCTTGTTTTACTGTTAGTCTTAACTGTTTGTCAAAAAATTTCCCAACAGTAATCTGTTGATACAATCAATGTTTTAGTGAGTTTGAATTTGTCTTGTTGCTTGTCATTAGTTTCTGCGACAAACAGTCGTGTACACTGAGGGCACCGTACTGTGTGCACTCTACCCTAGTAGAAAATGTCGAATTATGCAACAAAGACCACATTATAACTCTGCAACATCTCTGTTGAAGATATGTTGATGTATGTCAGTCCCAACACCAAATAAAGAATAAAATAAAATAAGAAAATAAAATTTCCACCCAACAGATAGATTGAAAACTAACGTAAATCAATAAATTTTCGTAAGTAAACAGTTCGTAAATTGCCACAAGCTCCATTTTGTAAGAAACAAACATTCATAAACTTCTTTCATTCATGGCTCGCAAAAGCCACTGGACGTTCCCCTGAGCCGTTTCTTCCCAACCCAAACAATGGAAACAATCATTCAGACAGCGTTGTATGTGCATCTGCAAATAAAGAGTCCTCCTATTACTGCTTGCTAGTCACTACCTTAGCGAGTTTTCTTGACATCCTCTACACAGTCTAATAAGCAAAGAAAATTCACTCTTGCGTATTCACTCTTGCATATTCACTCTTGAATGTCTATATATCGCAATGGATATTTGAACTACAAATCGTAGTAAGCAAAATATATAAGTTAGCAAATTCTTTGTAACTTAAGAAATTTACAAAATTAAATAGCTTAATTAAGCTTGGTTCACAATACATGTATGTGCCACGCACCTCCACAACAAGGTGTGGCAAACTGTTGATTGCCACGTTCTACTGAGCGAATGTGTTTCCATGCCACAGTCTCTGTTCACAAATTGCATTTCGGTTGTGGTGTCTGGTCTCCTTTTGTCTAGCTCTCAAGGCACAATTACACTTATAAAGATACTAATGGCAAAAAGCTTGTGTTCTAAATTTTGTTAGTATTTGACTTGTTGCTAGTTTTTTGCCACAGAAGGTAAGAAGCAGGGCAATTTCTTCACAATGCCGATCAACCCACTCCAGAGAAGACCATTTAAAGATATCTATGTTGTATATCAGTGTGGA
>NC_085093.1:5732517-5787517 GCF_963422355.1 Corticium candelabrum | reverse complement strand
CATAAAACAATGCAAACTGCTTGCACAACACAGAAACTACTTGATCGGGAAATCTGTCTCCCAATGCAACCAATCCGTTAATGGCAGCAAGATAGATATAACTGTCCGAATGTTCTAACTGTTGTCTAAATATCAGCAGGAGTTTGTCGCTGTTGCTCGTTGCTTCTGGATCTCTCTTTTGAATAAGTGACGTCAACTGACGTAGACCGTGAGCTCGAACAGGAAGAAGAGGATCAAGCAGTTCCTCCATAGCGCCTCTAAAGAGGCCGTTTGTCTCTTCTACTTTGTCCTCGTTGTCATCTCCTTTCTCGGATATGCCGGACCAGACGGCTCCATGAGTTACAATCGCGATTTGTATGTCACACAACAGTTCTCTTGTGCTCGAGTCGGGATGCTCGTTTGATAGAACTTCCAAGTGTGGTAATAAAGAGTTGATTTGAGTACGATGAGCTTTCAGTACTTTCTGTTCAGCGGCGAGTAAAGCAGACGTTAAACCAATGGCAAGAGGCAACGTTTCCAGTGCCAAACCAGGTTTGCAATAGGTTAGCTCTAACACAGATTGACGAAATGAGGCGGCAAGAAAATTGATCAAAACGACCGGATCGTCAAACATACTCTGACTGAGCTCTTGGCACAGCGCTGCACAGTAGTTCGTTAGGATTAACGCGTGTTGCCTACTTGAACCTTCCAAAGTCTCCTCTACAGTAAGCAACGACTTGTCGCTTTCCTCGGGTTGTGGTACACAAAGTGCTGCACCGAGTTCTTCAAACAGAATTTGAAGAAAACCGGATGCACAACTTGGATCTTGTACAGTCGACACAAGCCAGTCGCATTCCGTCTGAAAGTTTCTCTTGATAAGAACAAGATCCGACTGTGGACACGGACAAAAACTATTGACGACCATGAGACCACCACTAGGACCTCTCACAAGACCCATGTCATTATTAAATACATCAAGGTCAGAGATAACGTGATCATTCGATGCCTTGCTCATAAATGACGTGTAAGGCATGAGTGACTGAGACAGTACAGTCACAGTGACTTTATTCTCCACTCGTTTAATAAATGTCGTCAAAACCTCCTGACTCAGAGACCTAGAACCACAAACTACGTCCGTGGTTTTAATTGATTCGAATAGCAACAAAGGTACGAACCTCAGATGAGATACACTCCTCGTAGACACACAATGCAGTCTGACTAGTGCAGGCATGACGACAGACAAATGGTGAGCAACGTGCGGACCCAGACAATTACACTGCACAAACATCTTCCAGAAGGCACAACATTATATCTCCACACACAAAGTCATTAGAAATCACTGACTTTATGAAGACACTCGACGCACTCGGATACTTCTTCTTCTGACGATAGCAGCCACGTGTCACGTGTCCGAATAGGGAAATTAAGCGTCGAGTGGAGATGACTGTCTTTCAGCATGTAACATAGAGGCTGCATCGCTGGCCACAATAAATACTCCCAAGCTAGTGTCTCGTTTCTCTCAAACACTGCACTAATAGTTGATACTGCAACTTGAAGATAAGCGGCCTTTGTAGAGTCTTGCGTTGACGTTTTCAGTATGTTCAAAATCTGCAGTAGAGGTTAGTCAGAAGACGTTTTGTGAAATAATGTGAGATAACCTGAGGGCCGATCATTTTGTAATATTCCTCAACCGACTCTGCCTGGCGTGGACAATTTGCCACCAGCTGTGAAACCATCTCGCAACGCTTCCACAGCATTTCACTAGAAACTAAAACAAAACGGCAGAGCTATAATAGACTCAGACTTGTCACAACCAGTGATAACAAAATTGCGAGATTTCATGGGCAGAAGTATGGGAGACAGTTTAAGCCAATGCTCATCTGATTAATATCAGGTAATTAAAGAAAAACAGCAAACAATCCATAGAACATGAAGGAAAGTCTTCCATGTGCAAAATTCAAGAATAAACATAAACAACGGTGTTGCACAAGTGATTTACTAGCTTCACATCCCATCACCCTCAAGCCCATTGGAGTTATACAGGATACTGGATTGCTAATGTTAGTAATCTCCAGAACTGCAAATTTGAAAGCAATAGCAGAATATAAAGAACGAAAAACATGGGGGAGATTTGGGGTCAATGCCGACAAGCAGGAGAAGCGACCCAAATGCGAGAGTCTCCCACGTTGTTCACAACTCTGTCTAAGACCGTAACACTACACGATACTGACATCCACACACATGCACACACGCATGCACACACACACACAAACACACACACACACACACACACACACACACACACACACACACACACACACACACACACACACACACCAACCCACCCACCCCCCCCCCCCCACACACACACACACACACACAAGCATGAGTTACTGTAACACATTACTATAAAATATAAAAGGAGAGGAGCTAGTTACGGGAGACTAAAGCCCTGTCCACACTGACAACTGGATCAAGATAAATCCAATCCACATCGGGAGGTGGCTTCGATCGCAATCCGATCGCTATCGGTTGAATCCAAGTAGAAATAGGTGGGTGTTACCTTCATGTACACTACGAGTGTAGTCGAAACATCTATCCCTGCTGTCTCATATTCATTCTCGCTCATCTTGCATCGCTGTATCAATGCTTTCCACAAGCAAAGAATCCACACGGACACATTGGTCATCAGTCACGTGATACCAAACAAGAGGTGGAGGTATCATTTTCAAAGTGCAGTGTGGACGCTCACTAACCCAATCTGCTCGTGATGGGATCACGGCCAGCAAAATCGCGATCCATTCTGGTCTAGTGTGGACAGGCCATATCTATCAGATAGTAACTTACTTCCTGGCACATTAATGATTGCTAGAATCACAGCATAAACACCCTTGTCTTTCATCAGTCGTTCGGACAACAACCTTCCACATGCATCACGAAGCCATTTGGGGGTCACACATGCCTCCTTCGTCGTCAAACTATTTGCTCGGTTTACCGACTCCTTCTGAGATTGTCTAGGCGGAGGGCCTTGCAACAGCAACAGCTGCCTGATGATGAGAGGCTGATAAGTTTCATCCACAAGGTTCTTTAAAGCTTCATTACACTCATCATTTCTACAGCCCTGGTAGTCAGGAAAGAAGCTGATTTGTAATAATGATGCCAACAGGTCGACGAGATGTTTCGATATAATAACAGATCGTAAGGCAGCATGACGCAAACACTTGCACAGTGCGAGAACCGTCTCTACGTGCCTTCTCACAAACTCTTTATCAACACGAGTCTCTGATGCACACAATATGTCACTAAATCCGAGCAGCTGTGACTGTTTCAAACGAGCAGACAGTGGCAGTCCGACTCCACTCTGCAGATAAGGGTACACACCAAGAGCAACAACAAACTGTAGAGCGTTGGACACTGTCTGCTGCTGTAACACACTCAACGCATCAGGAGACAATCTTGGAGTCGAAAGTTGGTCGAGGTCTGACATCTGAGCGCTCTTCTCGCGAAGACGCACCAACTCGTCCGTTAGGAGCGTCAGAAGATGAAGACACGCGGCGACAAATTGTTGTCTGACTGATGCAGTCGATTGCAAAGTGGCCGACAACTGAATGGAAATACTTGATAGAAAGCCGGTGTCACACATCTCGACCACACGACGCAAGTTGGACAGCAGAGCGGCATTCATGTCCGCTTGTTTGCATTTTGGACGAGACACGAGAGTTGACAGTGCAGAGCAAATGTCCGACAAAGTCATCTGGCGATCTGAAGCTCTTCGGACTTCGGATCGTTTGCGCGAACGAATGCCCCGTATGATACCGTGCTCTGTACGGTACCGTGCTCTGTACGGTACCGTGCTCTGTATGGTACCGTGCTCGGTACCCTACCGTGCTCTGTACAGTGCCGTGCTCTGTACAGAAGCAAGTCTGGTACAAAGGTATACAGAGACGTATCTCATTGATAGAGTTTTCTAGGTGCACGAAAACCCTTATATCGTATAAGATGAAATATTGGAATATGGCGATTACGCCGTCAGAGGTGCTGAGAGCTTTTGACAGCCTAAAAAGTTAAATAAATCCACTGGTCCGGATGGAATAGAATTCGAGCATTTACAATACGGTTGTTTTGATTTGGCAATCCATATGAGTATAGCCTTACTAGTACTGCTACTGCGGCAAGCTTTCGTGTGTCATCAGTTCTCTAGCTAAGTCCTACATAGTACCGATTGGTAGGGACAAGCATGGAGATATGTTTGATCCCAATTATATATATTATAGAGGTATAGCAATTTCTTCCGTCGTATCTAAAGCAATGGAACATGTAATCTTGGATAAGTTTGGACATTATCTTGTAATTTCTGTTCAGCAGTTTGGATTCAAACAGAATGATGACGGAGAAGCTGATGCTCTTGAAACTAGCATTTCATGGTTGCCATATCGCACCCTAACGTGTTCAAATGGTACAGTACAAGTACAAGTGTAGTGCGCCGGCCTGTCAGATGTACTAAGCCTCTAAATTAGTCTGTCGTAGCCACACTCTTCCCCGCCGAGACACACACACGCACGCACGCACACACGCACGCGCCCGCGCGCTCACACACACACAGACACACACAGACACACACAGACACACACACACACACACACACACACACACACACACACACACACACACACACACACACACACTACATGAACATATGCTCGTAGCTCTCAAGTGAGTAAAACACAGCTTCATTTATTAGTGGTAAGTTATAATTGCAACCAAATGCAACGTTTGCTTGATTCAAACCTATAAAAACACTGCACGACTTATTTGCATATTTAGCAAGTTCAGAACACTGTATACATTAAGATCCATATGCTCGAGATGTGTGACTATAGATGTATAGCAAGTATGACCTAGGAAATGTGTATTTTCGTTACGCTATGGAATCTTTGTATAATTAATGGAGTGGGTTGTGCTGTCGCACTCCTAAAAACTTACCAAACTAGAATTTTTAAAACTTTTTCTCTGAAAAAAGAAATAGATGTAGGGATTGTATAAAAGTAACAGAAGCAACATTTAGATAATATGAACCAAAGCCAGACATCATTAGTGAATCCTTCCAACCCACTAAATGTAAAATGTAAGAAATGTGGTTGGAAGGATTCACTAATGATGTCTGGCTTTGGTTTATACTATCTAAATGTTGTTTCTGTTACTTTTTACACAATCCCTACATCTATTTCTTTTTCAGAGAAAACATTTTAGTAGTAATAATGATTTGAGTTTAAATTTCTATGTTAGACAAAATAAAACTTCCAATTAAAAATATTTTTTCTAAATAAAGACAAATGTAACAGACTGATATTCTTCTACATAAAACTATTAAAATATTCGGCAGTTAAACTGAACTTTGCAACAGTTATGAAAACTAATGCTACAATACCAATGTTATATTTTGTTTGTGTAAATAAAACAATAACTCAATAAAAATTATTTTAGTAAATATTGTTTTAGGAAAAACAAACTAGTAGCTCGGTATTTTTGTACTAAGATAGGAGACAATTAAATAATGAGATAATGACATGAGACAACAAGGCAAAGAGATGAGGCGATGAGACCATGATCATGAGGCGACGAGACTGTAATATGAGATTACTGGAAGATACCGTGCATGGAGCTTATATATAATCTACTAAAGAGAGTTAATGCAGTCACACAAAAACATAAGTGCAAACAATGTTCGAAAAATATATTCTCTTTACCAAAATATAGATACGATATACCGATGTAGCTCATGGCCTCATCCGTGGCGAGTAATCTCGTATTACAGTTTTGTATTACAGTCTCATGTTACAGTCGCATATGCAAAATCATAATTATTCTACAGTCTCACTGCTTCGTCTCATCGTCTCATCGCGATCGCCTCATCTCATTGTCTCATCTGATTGTCTGGCCGCTTCTGCTCATTCTCTTATCCTATGACCTCTTATTGTCTTATCTAATATATAGATTATATATTAACTAAGAGTTTGATGCGTTCCGTTGTAATAAAGTTTGTCTACATCTAGTTAGAATATACAAGATGTAAAAACTTGCCAACTATACAAGCGCATAGACTACATGAATGATACGTATTCGACAACAGATGGGCTAACGTAGAAACCTGAGCAACGTTTCATGCTGGTGAAATTTTCTAAACAATCACAGTACGTATTCAGTCCCTTAGGTGGATTTTACTATTTGAAGGTAGTTGCTAGCTTGCCATATGTGACTTGCAACAATCTGTATTATCTTCTGACATCGTAACGTCATTATATTCAATTTTTGCTTTCAAAGCGCACGCGATCGTTCTTAGGGTCTCTTAACCTCACTTAGTTACACACAGAAAAAGAATTGCCAATAACATGCATCTCAACTAATCGAGTTTCCTAGTTACCATTCTAGACTCTACGCACTCGCTATTCTTGTCCACCTTTCAAAGCAGAGGTCATGTTTGTCAGCGCCTTTCAGTAACACGCAGAGGAAGAAGCACGAACGCAGCAAAACAGGTAACAGGAGCTATGTATAAATATATGCAGCCTCGATCTCCGGACCTTTCACTGTAAAATGCGATACAGTCTACACACATATATATTGTATACATGTACAGTGCTGTGTTTGCTCAACTGTCATACTGTTGTTAGTAGCTACTCTTTGTTCTCTCTAATTTTACACTTATAATAATCACAAGAAGTTATCATAACACGTGCACGTTTAGCTAAGCGATTACCTCGGTACCATTTGAAATCGCAGGAACCTTGACACTTTTCGATACAACTGCAAGCTTCACAAACCGCAACTACACGCGAGGATAAGGATTCTACATATTGTGGTCTTTAATATATTACATCATTAATGACATAATGTGGTTATGTGCTAAATAAATGCCGCCAATTATACTGTATTGCACTTCAATGTCTCTTGGCTGCGTCGAGTTTTTACCAAAGTAACGAGCCTACCTTGATAGGACGAGAAAAATCTCTTTTGTTACAATGTTGACTTGTTCTTTCGTAGCGTGCAGTCAACAGTATATGCGTACATTTACTCTACTTTGTTTCTCATAGTTGAGTTTGTGGTGCAAATAAAGCTGTTTGGAAAAGCAGCTCTTATATATACTAAGATGTTTCTAAACGAACACTGGTGCTTCAGTAGAGACTTCCGGATACAAAGTGAGAGTGAACAAAGAGTCTAAAAGTGACTACTTATAGTAACTAGTCTCGCGTAGACAGACCCTTTCCGCTTGCTGGCTGCGCCAGACTACCTAGTAACCTTACTTAAGTTAAACTATCCGACAAACTGAGAAGCAAATGACGCAACTGTATGGTTAATTACCACGCTCTGTCCGCCTGTAGCGAAATAAAATAACAGTGTACTATCATTAACTATGTTTAACACACACACACACACACACACACACACACACACACACACACACACACACACACACACACACACACACACACACACACACACACACACACACACACACACACACACACACACACACGCACAGACAGTTGAGCAACGTGGATGTTATGCGTGCGTATAGAGTTATGACAGTTGTAGACGACCTCGTTGCGGTTATGTAAACAAAGGGCTGTAACGCACTGTCGATAAGACAACTTGTTGCTGGTCGTTTGCTAAACTTTATTAAGATTCAAAAAAATTTGGCTTTAGACTCTCCATTGTGAGAGATTTTTGGCGCCATTAATTAATTAAAACAGAAACGAGTTTAATCACTTAATTGAATTAGGTAAGTTAAGTTTTTGCGTGTACTTACGTGTTACAGTCGAAATGATAAACGTCCTCGATTTTGGTCGATGAATAGACTACAGATATTTTATCGCTGAGAAACAATATCTGACGGTTTTACAAACGGTACTTCTGTTTGTATTGAATCACCAAAATATATTATTTGCGCAATAAGTTTTACATTGAAGATTATAAAAATGCCAGAATAGCATTTGTTGGTTTGTTTACGTAATTTATAGCAACTTTCATACCTACTAAGAAAGTAAAGGTTTAGCCTTCATAAATACGATTGGAAAAATTGCTTTCGAGTCCTAATGTTTTAATTAAGTTTTCTAGAGTCGAGAAGTAACAGACTGATCTAATTAATTTTTTCGTGCCAGCACAAGTCAGTAGGGCATCATAGAAGGCAGTTTGTATAGTTAAACAAAACAAAATTGATTAGAGTTAATTAATTAATACCTAGTTACTGTCTAGATTAACTTACTCTTTACTCATAGTAATGTACAGAACGTATTAGACTAGTGATAAAGAGAAATTTTTATCTAGTTTGATCATGTAACAGTTGGTGTGAGTGCCAATTAGGTTTAGCCACTGTAACTCTAGGAAAGGCAAAATTGGCTCGGACCGGGATGCGTCAATTCAAAAATCGCTAGCATACAGTTTGACGTCGGATCATATTCAAGTACGATAGGTGTAACTTGTTCGGGCCCACAGCTTCCTGCAGGTGTCAGTACCGACGTCATTTTCGTGCCTTTTGTTTTTAGCAGATTCAACATCAAACCTTTACTATGCAGATGTCGGCCTTGTCGAATGCCTGCTTTACTGCGTTGTTCGTCTTCCTCTTCTTCTCTTTCAATCGTACCATCCAAGTTAATGGTATACCAAGCATACTTCGTAGGACAGTTGCCATCTTCTAAAGTCTTTCTTTAGAAGCAAAATCCGTATTTTCTGGCTGCGGTATTCGACGAGGCTTTACGTTTGCTCGAGTAAAGCCCTTCAATGCCAGCATGACTTATGGATGTGAAATGACGTCTGATAGTGACTCGGAGTATCACTACTTCTCGTCTTACAAGTCTGCTGACTCTAACAAAACAATCGACGTTCTGTTAGTTCAAGGACCAAGACAGCAAAAATCCAATCTCAAACTGTTTCTAACCTCCTACGAACACGTACATTGGAATGTCAGAGCAGACAATGAGACTACATTGCAAGCAATTAGATTGGTAACAATAAAGGCAAAATTCTTTATTATATTAACGGTGTATTGTTTGATAATTTCTTTGTTAGAGTTCTCCACCTAACACTCCAACTGCTACAATTGATATTGATGTATCTACGATTTCTTTGAAGAAATCAGTGCAACATGCAAAATTGTATATAGGAGTTTGGCCGTCAAGCGGTCAATTTGTTGAAATTCTTCATACACCTACATTCACTAAATCCACGTTTCAGAGTATGATGGAAGCAGGTCGATTAAGATCTGTTAGTGCCGTCTACAAAGCATCGAAGGTAACGATCCCCATTGGAATCACCGAAATCACGCCGCATGGTACCTCGAACGTAACCAGCACTCCATTCTCCCTAGTGACAACGTCGACAATTACAGTAAATGAGACAAGTGTAAACGATATGTTTACAGAATCGAGTGGAAACCAACCAATCAATCAGAGTTTGATAAATTCATTTTCCACATTTGGCTGAAAAAGAGAGAAACGATTTGCCAATGTTTTGCAGGTGATGTCAATGCTTTCAATAGCAGCTCAAGTTTTACGTCTACGTCATTTCCATTGTTCGTACGCAACATTTCTAGCAGTCAAACTTTTGTTGCAGCCGTGTCGGTCTCTACATCTGCGTCTATTTGTATCTTTGCGTTAACGATAGCTCTTATAAAAATGAGAAAACGTCCAATTTCAAAATCTAAAAATGATCAAAATGACGACATAAACCTCGTAACAAGTAAGTTTCACAAAGTTAAACGCAAACGCGAGTTGCTCTGATTAGCTAATAGTTTAAAAGTGTTATTTCATATTAAACTTGTATACATATACATATATCGCAGTCGCGCGTATAGAGTTCCCTGCTGTATTATTTCAAAACCATTTACTAGATTAGAGTTATAATCAAGAGAAACTTTAGTTCAAGTAGGGGCTATATCTATTAGCATTAAACGATATAACGTTATCTATCAAGATATATTGTCATTCTTTCTTCTTTGTAGAAATTTTGCCTTCCTCTGAGTTGCAATTTTCCAAACCTGTAACACTCCAGTTAGCTTGATCATGCAGATATCTCAAAGATCAATTTCGTTAATGATAAACCCAACGTTGTCGAGGCAATGCAATGCACTAGTGTGGCGCACCTTCAAAGCCGTCATACTAAACGGCACCCATATCAAGGCTGTATATATGTATCGAAGCAACTGAAGTTTAGCAAAGCAGCTTGAATAAAATGATATAGTAATATTCCAAAGAGGAGTCTTTTTTAGGTCAACACTGGGGATGCATTCGTACAGCTATTGTATTCGGGTCAGTACGGTGGTCTATTAAAAAATATATTGGTTGAGTGCGAAAGCGCAAAAATGTAAACTAGAGTCTGTTTTGTACAATGTTTGTGGTTCCGAAAATAATGTTCGATTTTAAATAGTCAACATGATACAAAGTCATATTCCGGATGTCTATATTATATGTGCAAGTCGTCTAGAGATTGAATGCTTGCTTGGTCAAGGTGCGAACTCGAGTGATATAGACACATATATATGGCATAACATTTATCTACAAACAGGAAATTTTGGACTTGTTTACAAAGGTCGGTGCAGGATGCCGGCTCATCATAAAGAAAATTCGTTCAAACCCAAACAACAAAAGACATACCAAATGACTGTTGCTATTAAAAGCATCAAACGTAAGAAATAATTAAATAAATTTGACTTCGTTGTGCTTAAAAAATATTTTAAAAAGGCGAAATTACAAATGAGAGCGCAGATGGATTTATGAATGAGTGCATTTCAATGCACAAACTAGATCATCGAAACGTGCTCAACCTAATCGGAGTATGTGCAGACAAAGAAGACATTGGAGGACCGCTGATTGTCTTACCTTATATGGAGAATGGAGATCTCAAATCATATCTTTGCAATAAGAGAAAGCAATTTAATATCGATAAAGACGAGGATTGCACGGTAAAGGTATGAGAAGACCTGAGAAATAAAATCTGAAGAATAGACTTGTATTTACATAGCCGAAGAAACTACTAAGGTACGTGATCGAGATTTGTTCGGGCATGGAGTACCTCAGCAGTTGCTCTATAATTCATAGAGATCTAGCTGCAAGAAACTGCATGTAAGACTTTTTCTACAAAGATTATAAACAAAATTAATGCCAATATGATTAGAATTTATATACGATTGAAAATTGTATAATCTTACAAATATTTAAAATTTAAGTAGAAAAAGGAGGTATTTACAAGTAATAATACACAAAGTTTACGACACACATATGTACTTGTAACATATAATAACAATGTTTCTTGTATTTTTAGGTTAAATTCTGACATGACAGTAAAAATTGCTGATTTTGGTATGGCACGTTATATAAACGAGGAATCCTACTACAGACAACAAAGTGACACACCAGTTCCTGTCAAATGGATGGCTCCTGAAAGCTTGCTCCGAAAAGTCTATTCCGAGAAGAGCGACGTGGTATTGTTGTAGTTTGCACAGTATTGAGGACAAATGCACTCGTGCGTGCGTGTATGTGTGTGTGTGCGTGTGTGTGTGTGTGTGTGTGTGTGTGTGTGTGTGTGTGTGTGTGTGTTTGTTTGTGTGTGTGTGTGTGTGTCTGTGTGTGTGTGTGTGTGTGTGTGTACGCGCGCGCGCGTGTGTTTGTGTGTTTGTGTGTGTGTGTGTGCGCGCGCGCGCATGTGTTGCTATGGATCTATTTGTGCTACAAGTATTATAACGTCTACCTTCCAATATAAATCATGTCTCTATCCTATAGACGCTGTCTAAATTATTTTTATATTTTTAGTGGTCTTTTGGCGTGACGTCGTGGGAAGTATTCAGCTTGGGAATATCTCCTTACGCAAACACTCCTAACGTGGGCATTGTTGATCACCTTCGGACTGGACATAGATTACCTCCTCCTGCTGCTTGCCCTTCAAATATGTGAGTTAATTAAGCTATAGAATCCAGTTTTCTATGGAAGCTTCATGAACTTAGTAGCTTTCATCGCAGAGTTTGTTGCATTTTACAAATTTAGTTGTCTGTATTTTAATAATTGTAAAGTCTTTTAGATTTGCTAAAACAATAACACAATTTTTGCAATTGATTGGTAATATCTGTTCTTTACTCATTAATACGTCAACCTTTTTCAATTAATTAAACACATTTAATAATTTTAATATTATATTGTAATACGAAAACCAAGCCATCATATTTCGAACTAAAACCAAATTTAAACAAGCCTAAATTGTTTTTAGGCACTATTTTCTGATTATAAATTTTCACTGTATGCTAATCCTAACGCAAATTTGCATACATGGCCCAAAGCATGCAAGTACTTAAATTCTAAGCGTTGCCTAAGTTAATAAGTGCATACATAATTAGTGCTATCGGTATATTTAATGCATTTTTGGCAATTTTGACTGTGGTCGTGTGTTATTAGATTTGAAATTATTGCCTCGTGTTGGCTTTGGGAAGAAGTCGAAAGACCCAATTTCAAGAATCTTTTGAAAAAGATAAACAAACTTTTTGATGGGCATTTTGGTTATCTGACTCTTGAAGAAATTAGTTAATTGAAGCAACGATTTGTGCTGAGTTACTCGTTTAATTAAATCCAAATTTTAATATATGATATTTTGATCGTGTAAATAGTTTAATTGAATAGTAAATAGATATTATGTTCGCGAATAGAGCATAAAGTGATTTTGTATCAAACACACGTAACAACTACAATAGTTTGCTAAAGTTAACATTAAATTTATTAGTTAATAATTAATTTGATAAATTTGTTCTTAACTTTTAATTAGCTAAGTAAATATTATAAAAACAATTATTAGCAGTTGTTTAAACAGATTGTTTTCTGAATATGCAAGTTCATATAAAGGTCGTTCTACGTACCATTTATTCTGAAATTTTGTTGATAGCGTCTAATTAAGATAACTTTTAGTACAGAACCTAGAGAAAACTAAAGAAAGTGGTTTGTGCATATTGTAATGTAGTCAAAAGAGTATGTCTTTCTTTGGTAGAAGACCATAGAGAATCAAAGCTCAGCAGCATATACAAGAATCACCTGCAACTAGCCTCCTCAACTTGATTCCAAGTGGGTTGATCTATAATGGTTGAAATAGCACACGATCTACTAATTTCGTCACTCACTCAGTGGAAATACTGTCAGAAATCATTTAATCCAAAAGTTGAAACAAACGTTCATCTATTAGTTAATGATACCTATTGGTTGAGCGTCTCGAACGGTTACGGCGCTACGGCCATGTACTTGTTAGTGTGTTTTTAAAAATTAAAATTTGCCTGCACCATGTTACGATCTGGGTTCTCCCTGCCAGCTATATCGCGCTATATTTCCGTAACGCGATGTTAATTAATTACGATCACGTTGGCTTCGTTTTCCATAACGTGCGTTACAGCGTAGAATATTAAATTTTACAAAACTTCAAAGCAATTTTTGCGTTTGAACACTTTGAGTTTAGGTTCGAAATGATATGCTTATGCCTTTTGTGAAAAAAGAATTGATCGTGCCCATTTTAACTAAGAGTATCATAATTTCATAAACATAATAAACATGCACTATCACATATCACATATCAATCGGTCAAGTGTAACGTTCACTTTCATCTAGGACTGTACAGGATTTTTGAAAATGATGAAAAAGTAACAATAATTTAGAAACCAATCAATAAAATTTTCGTAAAATTTTAAAGATTGGTGAATGATGGAATATGATTCTAGACATGTACAAGACTATTCTGATATTAATATTAGCAAACGTGAATACGCATTCGAGATGGTCATAAAATCAAGAGAATTAGATACACGTGTCCAATATTTTACAACGTACTGGTCACATGTATTAATATTCTAAGAATTTATCTGTATTGGCGCTTGTACATGCTTTTGATGCGCGTTTCTGATTCCTAAAGTTCTTTCCAGTCAACTTAGTTCTAATAATTCTAGTCATGTCTGCTAACATTTGCGGAAATTTGCTCGGCAATTAATGCATCGACATTTGAGTAACCCTATTTGGTTCACACATTTGAGTATATTGATGAGTTAACTACTTTAATAAAAGTGTTGAAGGAAGTCTTGAGTAAATTTTTATTACAAAACAATGCACCTATTTTTATTAAATATAATGGATATTTTAAAAATATTAAACGTTAAATTATACCTACACTAAATCTTATATATTGAAATATTTATTGGCAGTGAGTTAGTTTAACTATGCAGACTATATTAGAGAGCATATCGTAAAACCGAAAGAGCTGATCGCACTCGTGTCCAGTTTTCCCTATAAAAAGAGAAGAAAATATAGGAGCAGGGACGTAGTTGAGGCCTTTTATGGGTCGGTTCTCTTAGTGTTCTAGTGGACCCTCCAGTCAGCATATAGCCTATCTATTAGTTGAAAGCTACGAGTCAAAGGAACGGGACTTTGAAGAAGTCACGTGACTTGCGAGGAGCGGTATACTAATGGGATTCTATTTGTCCCAAATCTCTGTGGCTGGCTGACTATGTACGCCAAAAATGGCCATATATGGGTGTCACGCTTTAGGAATGTGTGGTATGCAAGCGAGTGACCAATCACGACGCATTAGTCTTCTTTGTGTCGCACGCGTAACGAGGGTTAATGGTCGGGCAGCCAATCACTACGCGCTGTTCGACGTGAGAGAACATCTAGCCAGTAAGACGTCAATTTTTGATCAGAAACATCTACGAACATCCAATCTTGCTGCCGTAGTATGCACAAAAGTGAAGAGTAGTGCACACATTACGTTCGGGACTTCCTTGCTAACGCTTGTCGCCAACTACCGATAACGTAGCTAATGTCTTCATTGAAATGTATACTTTAATTGTAGTTGGGAATTGTACATCAAACAGAAGACATTCAAATAGTCTCGCGACTGTGCCGATATTAAAAATGGAGGCTCTAGGGCGAGGTGGAGCGAAGCGACTGGTGGTACGGGAGCACCCAGCCGGCGGCGCTGTAAACCACCCTTGCCGGAGTTGCCAACAGGAGTCGAGACAAAATTCGTAGCGGCGGTAGCGCCGGCTTCTATCCTGTCTACGGTCGGTGGAAGGAGCAGTCGGCAGGTGCGGTGTTCGGATACACTCTGCAGCTGTGTACATACACGAGAGTGGTTGGGGGAAAGATAAATTTGCTCCACTCCGGATAGAAGCTACTCTCAATGAGTATTGCTTCGTAGCTTTCATTTGAAGCGACGCTCGACGGAGGTTCACGCATTACTAGTTACCATGCAGGTATATTGGAAAACATTTGTAATATATGCATAGTATATATGTAATACATAGACACTTTACATTACGCACCAAAAGTCTTGGAGTCTAGATCTGTATCTCGAACGTGGGACCCAGGTCATCACTCAGGCAGCTCCAGCTCCTGTGCAAATATTGCATGCGTAACTCAGCAGAGGCGAATCCAGCATAGGCATTGGGGGCACATGAATGGGCACTGGGTGCATGTGCCCATAGTTAAGCTACGAGCGTAAAAGAAGGACGCCACAATAAGTGGTGGACTGCTTCGCAAGAAGCTCACTCTAAACGGGCTGAATTGACTTTCGGTCTGTCTGTCGGTATGTCGCTATGCTTTTTGGTTTGTACAGAGTACCTATGTTTGTTTGTAAGCATGTGTCACGCACGGCGAGTTTGCCGAGCCAATCAGCAATCGTTGTGGAACGCGAGACGTATGTGACGTAACAATAGCATATCGACGTGAATCATTCTCAGAAATTTGTTGAGCCAATCAGCAGTCTTTTGGGACACCAACAATAGGTGACGTAACAATCCCGCATTATGACAGAAAAGCCGAGATGTAATATCCATAGCAAAATGTTAAACCGTCGTCAAACTGAGAACCGCAGAGTAAAGCTCAGACTAGAGTTGTACGCGTCTGTTACTTTTTACAGAAGAATCGCAAAACAAACGAATTCATCGTACTTCAAGAAACCAAGCAAAGGTTCCATGGGACTATGCATGTGTACCGTTGCGCACGACCAACATGTCATCCGCGATCTTCAAGAGAGCAAATGTTTTAGCTGTAAGTATTAGTCATAAACGATCGGCGTTGTATTGCAAGAAAGATTTGTAGGAAACTTTGCGCTGCATGCTGTCTTCAGGATCCGGTCACATACACACATACATGTCGCTTCAAAGTATTTCCCGTGCACGTACATCGATCCCTAGCTACGACGAATTAATTTAACGGAACGGAAGATGATAGCAACGGCTCAACGAAAGTATGATAATCGTGTCCACCTCAAGTGATAATATCGTGGATAACAAGCCCACTCAGTGCAAGAGACGCAGCTGTCACGCATGTGGATGTACTGAATTCGAAGTGTAGTGTGGGACATTGATGATATTTAGTTAACTATTTTAAATGGCATCGACGCATCCCTGGGTTTTTAAGGAATTATACATTCTAGCAACAAGCTAATGATTAATTAATAGTAATGACAATAAATAGACAAAAACTAATAAAATTTACCTTAATATTCACAATAGATACACACCACACACACACCACACAAACCACACACACACACACACACACACACACACACACACACACACACACACACACACACACACACACACACACACACACACACACACACACACACACACAGACACGGACACAGACACAGACACAGACACACTCACACACAGACACACTCACACACACAAACACACACATATACGCAAAGATATACGCTCGTAGCTCTAGATCTGAAGCGAGTAAAACACGTCTTCATTAAATTTTACTAGTGGCTGTAGAAATGAGATTGCCAAACAAAACTTGAAAATTGCTGCTGCGAGAAATTCTATTGTAAGACATAACTTTCAATATTTATGCTTTGCCAGTGATGAATACGCCAAATCTAAGTGGTTGAGTATACGAGTAATGGAATTGTTGTCTATTACAACGAGACAACTGAAGTTCTAATAACAAACCATATAAAGTCTAAAGATTACAATTTATATTATGCACGGATACACTGAACATATCTAGACCACAATTTTGAGCATCCAGGCATAAGGACCTCTGGATATGCTCTTGAGTCTGATTGGTCTTGTACATGCAACGGCACTGTACAAGCGGACCTCAACTGACGTGAGTCGGTTTGTTCACACCCTCCGAATTAACCGCTATACGTACGCGCCCGAGGATCCAGCAAAATTTTTGTCGACTTTAGAGAAAGAATATTACATATGTTAAAGAAAACACCTGCAAAATTCTAACCAACCCAGTTGGTATTGTCACCATGCATAGTCACGTAAACAGTTTGATAAGTAAGCGCTAAATTTACGCTGTTGCTGCTGTGTTTTGCTATTGCACATTGACAACGCATGTATATGGTGTCTTACATAGTAGCAGAAAGTCGGTTTACGCAATCAACATTTCCGAGTGTTTACTTAATTAATTAAACGTTCCTCAATGACGTCAGTCATCTAGTGTCATTGTCATAATAAATCTACACCCTAAGTCTTTTCATCCATTAGCACTTTCATTTCTGGCTATTGCTTTCCTGATGAAGTCGTCTTTCACTTGGATAACGGTCATCTATTGGTACTCATACTCCGATCAAGGTAGACGATTTACCGTAACTCGCTTTCTCTGCATATATTTCCTTTGATGAGCTACCGCGATGTACTTCAGGTGTCTTCGCTACGATTACCGACTGCAATCTGACCAAAGGTTACAGCACAGCAAAGATCGAACCTTACGAAGCCAACTCGACTTACGGTTGTAAATATGTATCGAAATACACTGTGGAGATTCACTGGTTTTCGTCATACAAGTCAGCGTCGAGAGACCAGACAATCAACTTGACGCTACAAACACAAGATAAAAGAAAGGATGCCATTATACGATTACTTCTTTTTTCTTACGAAACCGTTTACTGGCGGTTAAGCGCGGATTTCCAGACAACTGTGGGACTTTTGACATGGGTAAGTCAAATTTCGATTTAGCAAAGCACTTAATCTCATATAGTATAACTGTATTGTCTTGCATGCATGGTAGTGTTGTTTCAGATGTAATAGAGCGACGTCGTTTGAGATTGACCAGTCTCTAATCATAATGAAACAAGAGATAAGGAAATGTTCAAAATACGTAGGCGTCCGTCCTTCTGACGTGGGCGATATGAAGTTTAATGAAAATGACGTGATGTCTCAATTGGGGAGTTCACAATCTGGTGGTACTCAATCTGCGGGTACACAATCTGCGGTTATACAATCTGAATCTCGCCTCGTGTCAGCTACTTTTGTCTTCTCTGCGTCTCAAGTCAATATTCCAGTTTCGTTTAGCAATCTCTCTTCTACCTCAACTGACACGATTGCAATTTCGCATGTCATAGACTCTACAGAAGATTGGCTAGCAGCAAACAGTAAACTTGTTTCAGAGTCTCTGCACAAAAAGTCTCTAGCAATATTTGTTTACGTCTTAGGTAATGATAGTTTTTCCTTATCATGGAATGATACATTTGACTCGAACAAAACTAACAATTCAACCAATTCAAGATCATTATTTCTTGGGTTGACAATAAGTGCCTCTTTGGTAGGAATGTTAATTATTTGTATAGCATTAGCAGCGACCAGAGTAGCAATAAGAAGGCACGGAGATCACTTGACACATACAGAATCTGGAGAGACGAACGACAACATGCTAGGTAAAATTTATTGAAAACAAACTGTTAAAGTTTTGCTGTATGTTATTGTTTTAAAATTTTTAGGAAATCCTTTATATGAACGAAGTTTAGAAACAGTATTAAAAAACTGTTTACCTGATGTTGTGCGTTTCAGTGGAAGCAGACTGTTGATTGAACGTCGTCTAGGAGAAGGTCTAATTCAGACTCAACACTATTATTATAAACTAATTGGTATCGCTTTGTTTGCAAGGTCATTTTGGGCTTGTATACGAAGGTACTTTCTTGATGAAAGAAGGCTGCGATAACATAAATACAGAATGCCGTCCAGTTTTAAGCTCAAATATTGCGACGTTTCGTCACGGTACAAAAGTAGCCGTCAAAGCACTACGCGGTGTTGCTCATTATTTGACATTACAGTAAGTATTATTAGTAAATATCACTAATTTTACTTTTAGAAAATATGGAAACCCAGACTTTGGCTGAATTCCTTAAGGAGTGCTCTTCAATGCATAAACTTGACCATCCAAACGTACTTCCACTATTAGGTATATGCGTTGATCACCCAGACATTGAAGGACCTCTCATACTGTCAGTTTACATGGAAAAGGGAGACCTAAGGTCATATCTTTGCCGCCAGTATTTGTTGTCTGGAAAGAAAAGCGAGTCTAATCAAGAAGCATTGAGTTGTCAACAGGTGATCTATATACGTTTAAGTTAATTAATTAAGTTAAAAAAAACACAAGTTGTGCTATAATGACATAAAAAATAGAATTCTCAAATAGGTGCAAAGTTTCTACAGAAACGTATTCTAACTAAAATTATCATTAATTAATTAAGAGTATACGTAACTAAGAATATGTTAAATTTTAAATATGATAAAATATTGTAATGACATCATTTTTAATAATGTAATACATTTCGAGAGTGTAATCGTGTTTCTATATATATTTGCATGTTGTTTGTTTGAATATGTTCTTGCATTCATGATTAAAAAATAAACCTTTTCCAAATTGATAATACAATTTGAGTAAACATACTTTTAAAACTTTGCTTGTACTAACCGTGGCACAGTACTGATAATTTTAATTGTAAGGGTTACAGATTGTATGTCTCCAAATTACATTTTTGTTAATGTCTGAGCCGTTTGTACATTAATTAATGAAGCCGAATAGACTACTGCCAATAGTTTGGCCAGTTTAGATGCTGAACTTCAATCAGACATAGATCATTTGAAGAAGGCTTAAAGAAAAGATTTGCAACTCCAAGTCTACCTAACAAAGACGAATTTTAGAATTAGAGTTGAGTAATAGACTATACCTATTGCACTAATTTAAAACTTAGTAAATATTGTTTGATTAAAATCCTGACATATCATTCATTCTATTAACCTACTTCATATAAATTTCTTGGATTGCGTACATTTTAAATGATTTTTTTGCTATTAGATTTATCCAGTAGACAAATTGAAAAGCTACGTCATGCAAATTTGCCAAGGCATGAACTACCTAGTCGACTGCAGTATTATCCACAGAGATTTGGCAGCAAGAAACTGCATGTACGTATATAAGTTATAATTATTGATCTGACAACATAAACCACCAACATTCGGTTTCATTATTATCTTGGAGGTTAAACAACGAAGAAACAGTAAAAATTGCTGATTTTGGTATGGCTCGTTTCATGAACAAAGCGGATTATTATCGTGAACGTGGAAATAAGCCAGTCCCAATCAAATGGATGGCTCCTGAAAGTATTTTGCAAAAAGTATACTCGGAAAAGAGTGACGTCGTAAGTGAATGACCAACAACGGAACTGTTTGCCAATTATGTAACATACTGTACTGATGTATGTAGTGGGCGTTTGGTGTGACAGCTTGGGAGGTGTTTAGTATGGGCATCTGTCCGTACATGGATGTTGGCAATGAGAATATTGTCAGCTACTTGTATCGAGGAGGAAGGTTGCCACGTCCCAGCAATTGTTCTCAAGATTGGTTAGCTAATCTACACGATTTGCAGCAAAATTTTAATTCAATGTCTTATAATGCTACGTTTTTAGGTTTACCATTATTTCTGGATGCTGGATGTGGCATGAAAATGATCGCGATGATTTCAAGAGTATTATGAACAAGATAAAACTAATCAGTATGTAGATGTTGACTTTAGATTATGAGTACTTGTACAAATTATTCGTCATCAGAAAATTTTGAGATTTAGAAATATTCAATGTATTTTGTGTGTATCACGTCAATTATCTATTATGTATCTATCATAAAGAATATAGCTTAAAGTATCAAGATAAAAATTGCTCTACTATTGTAGTGGAGTGTCAGTTAATGTCACACTTGGTAACGATCATTGTTAATATACTGGAAACTTTCTAATTCTTTACGAGAAACTTTATTTTATTTAATATTCTTAGTTTTACCGACATTTGCACTTATTATCTAAAATATAGCTGTACCTATAAGTAAGTAAACCATGTCGCTTTCACAGATCATCTAGGACCAATGATATATTGGATGTTTTACTAGGTGGTGAGTTAGTAATAACAATTCATCTTTTATGTATATGGGTAGTCTAACAAATTTAAACTTTACTTGTACGAATAGATCTCATGCACGAAGGCAAAAAGATTGATCTAAGTTACTCCCTTATCTTCGATTTCGTTGTTTCTGTGGTGTGAGACACCCACATGCGCGCTCTATTGTAGCTTCGTGGGACGTAAGCTCCGTCCACTGAGTACAAATCTATGCGTTTACGAAAGATTGCTACGGATATATCGATAATTTGAATGCGAATCTATACTAGCTTTTTTAGTCGGGTCCCCTTTTGGGGGTGCATCGTAGAACTACATGATAGTGCTGTTCGTCGTTTAGGAAGGAGACGGCATACTTCTGATAGACTCAATTGAAAGGAGGTTTCATTACGTGAACTCAATCTCAGGCTAGTTTTGTTTTCTCATAACTAAGAGTGCAATGCTCACTTTCACTATCCATTGTTTGTTCACATGCCATTGTTACGTCACAATGCTATAGCTATCCAGCAGTCCCATCAGATTGCGTTATCTGAGCATTGCTGTAGTTGAGTTGTGTTGTTTATCCTAGACTTGAAACCACATCCAGAGCAAAAAGATAAGAGTTCAGAAAAGAACTGTTGTTCAGTGCTTAAGTAGGTTGGAAACGTGCTGAGTATATTCTAGAATATCGCAGGAGGACCCACCTCTACTCGCGCGCATTGGGTAACATCAAGCTACGTCCAGAGCAAAGACGTAGAGGTCTACTTTAGTAATAGTCAGTGCGTATAGATTGGAAACGTGCTGAATATATTTTAAAATATCTCAGGAGGACCCGCCTGCACTCACAAGCGAATTACTCTGCAACGACTCACCAAACCTCCACGAAAGTTAAGCTGACCTCGGACGGTATGCATGGAGCATGTCATTTATTACCGGCAACGTCAAAAACGACAGGATATTTTTGTTTAGGATATCTGGGTATTTAGAAATACGCCTACCTTCGGTTTTTCCAAGTACGCTTGCCGAGTACCTGTCACATTCGATACACCTGTTCCCTGCAACGGCAGCAACGTCTTCGAAGTGATGACACCCAATGAGACTGTTGAAATGGCTCCGAGAAGGCTCACTAAAGAGACGTGTGACTGCATTTGCACTGAATCCAACCTACACGTTTCCTGCACCGAGCTCTACACTGGGAGTGAAAAACCTCGAAAACGAAGAGCACAGTGCGCTAAATCATGCATGCCTGCCTGTCAAGCTACTGCACGTATCCTATAGGTGAGTAAGAAACTGCACGTGACTTTCAAGTTTCTGTTGCCCAGTTAAATATCTCTGAACGGAAAAGTCGCTGCAAATTTTTTCGGAATGGGACATTCAGTTAAGTTTTCATTTGTCTTTAACAGGATATTAACTAATTAGCACATTCCAGTTTATTCGAACGAATGCCCACACCAGTCATTTGAACTAAATGCACACAGGGAGTGTGTCGATTTCTACAAAAGAATTGCACATGACGTGTCTCCACACGCTCAAACTGAGTCTTCCGTCGTAACACTACAGTACTCTGCCCGTACGAAGGACGGGTCATGTATCTAGTATATTATATAGGTCTGTCTTCTTGCCGTCAGCCGTTCCACTTTAATTAATTAATTGAAGTAAAATGGTGTTGGTATATAGTGAGTCATTCATAGCAGAATTGCCCATTACTGCAGCTTACCTAGATAACGTGCTTCGCTTGAGTAATTGTTTATCCTTGTTCGTTTAGTATCCGAAGAGGAATTAACGTCCAGTGCACCGCCTATATAGCGTGTGCTACAGAGAACGTTCTCATTTTCGCAACTGGCTGGGAGCCTTGTATACCAATAAGCGACATAAGAAAGTGAGCTTACCAGATGTACTGTAAACGCAGATGCGTGCACACCTGCATGTCACCAGAAAATACGCGTTATTTCGAAAAATCACCTCTAGTAATATAGCCTAGCTGACGTCGAAGCATACTCAAAATTGCAGATGTGGCTTGGTTGCTATTCGCAGCTTGCTTCAGGTGTAACAATTGACTTACGTTATTCTACGCACGTTTTCTAGTTTGTCTCTGGCAGATTTGACATTAACATTCACTATTGCAGATGTCGGTCTTGATTTATGGGTGGTTTATTGCGTTCTTCTTTTTCTTCAATCTCTTTAGTCAAGGTAATAGTAGTCACTAGCACTCTCTGTATACTATAGCACCGTTAACGTAATAAAATCAATGTCCCTTTCAAAGGGAAAACAGCATTTACTCGTTGCCGTATTCGAAGAGGCTTTGCTATTACTCGAGTGCAGCCTTTCAATGCCAGCATGACTTACGGATGTGAAATGACGTCTGATGGTGACTCGGAGTATCATTTCTTCTCTTCTTACAAGTCTTCTAATCTCGACCAAACCATCACTGTACTCATAGATCGAGGATCAAGACAACCGAAATCCGATCTCAGAATCTTTCTAGTCTCTTACGAACAGATACATTGGAATGTCACAGCAAACAACAAGACTACTTTAAAAGCAATTAGATTGGTAACAAATTAGAGTTGATTTTTTAAAAATGTTTTTGCTTGATTGTTTCTCTTTCTAGAGTTCTCCACCTAGCACTCCAACTGCTACAATAGAAATTGATTTAACCAAGATTTCTCTAAAGGATTCAGTAAAACATGCGAAGTTCTATAGAGGAGTTTGGCCTTCAAACGGTCAATTTGTCAAAATACTTCAATTAAAGTCATTTGCTTTTGCGCAATTCCAACAAACAGGAAAATTGAGATCTTTCAGTTCCGTCTACACAGCATCTAATGTAACGATCCCCATTGGAATCACCAAAATGTTGCCATACGGTACCTCGACCGTAACCAGCACTCCATTCCCATTATTGCAACCGTCGACAGACACGTTAAATAGAACTAGTGTAAACGATATATTTAATGACTCAAGTGGAGAAAAACAAATCAACCAAAGTTTGATACATCCATTTTCCACATTTGCCAAGAAAATAGCTATTTGTCAATGTTTTGCAGGTGATGTTGATGCTTGGAATAGCAGCTCGAATTTTATGTCTACGTTATTTCCGTTGTTAGAACGCAACCAAACGAGCAGTCAAACTACTGTTGTAGCCATATCTGTATGTACATCTGTGCCTATTTGCATCTTTGCGATAACAGTGAGTCTTATAAAAGTAAGAAATCAAGAAATTGCAAACACAAATCACAACGGAAATGATAACGACGACAATCTCTTAAAAGTATGTATAGTAAAAATTTTTATGTACTCTTGATTTTAGTAAGTTACATGTTTATGTATATATATTAAAAATTAAAATTTTGGCTTATAGAAAATGCATTTGTTAGGTAATGACTTGCTACAATATAATATGACTTTAAGTTTCAGCAGATAATTTCTGGTTGTAGAAATGTTTTACAACAAATAAATTTGGTTTGGTAAACAGGAAATGATGAACTAGTCAACATGGTAGAAAGTCGTATTCCGGATGTACATATTATATGTGGCAGTCGAATAATAGTTGAGTGCTTGCTTGGTAAAGGTGCGACATCGTGTGGAATTTGACATTTACGCGCAGATTACATAACGTTTATGTACAACAGAAAATTTCGGACTTGTTTACAAAGGTCAGTGCACAGCGGCAGTTCAGGAAAAAAGATTATTCTTCCAAACCCAAACTACCGAAGACATACCAAATGACAGTTGCCATCAAGAGCATAAACAGTAAAATTATCTTATTAAATTAAGACAAGATTGTGCTTAATTAAAATTTTCGTAGATGAAATTAAAAGCGACAACGTAACTGGATTCATGAATGAGTGCATTTCAATGCACAAACTTAATCACCGCAACGTGCTCAACTTGATAGGAGTATCTGCAGGCAAAGAAGACATCGGAGGGCCGCTGATCGTCTTACCTTATATGAAGAATAGAGATCTTAAATCATATCTTTGCAATAAAAGAAAGCAATGCGATGTCGATAAAGACGAGGATTGCACGGTGAGGATACAAATAGTATCGATAGACTTCAAGTTAATTATGAAATTTGTTTTACAGCCAAAGAAACTGCTAAGCTACGTAATAGAGATTTGTTCGGGCATGGAGTATCTCAGTACTTGTTCTATCATTCATAGAGATCTAGCAGCAAGAAACTGCATGTAAGACCAGTTCACTTATCCTTTTCACGCAGATTTATTTAAAATATTTATAAGATTAGTATTCGTACCAAATAAATAAATATATATATATATATATTTATATATATATATATAATAATAATTAAACGTATGTAGACTGTTTATGTAGTAATCAATTTGCAAGAATAAACTTCCTGTATAGAAAGAAAATTAATGTAATAATATACAATAATTTTAGTTAAAACAAACCAAACCAATTGAAGCTTGTATCCTTGACTGTTTACTTCAGCATTAACCCAAAAGTATTATCCTCGTGAATACTAAAATGTACCAAATAAACTGCCATTATAACGTATAATCGTAATATATGATTTTTTGAAGGCTAGATTGCAACATGACCGTAAAGATTGCTGATTTTGGTATGGCTCGTTGTATCAACGAGCAATCCTACTACAGGCAAGAAAGTGACACACCAATTCCCGTCAAATGGATGGCTCCTGAAAGTTTGCTGCAAAGAGTTTATTCTGAGAAAAGCGACGTGGTATAGTGGCAGTGAAAACTGTGTTGCCAGTAACTTGCAATTGCTTATATTGAACATATCCGTTTGCGTCCGTGCATTCATGCATGTTTGTTGTGCCTGCGTGCGTGCGTGCGTGTTGGTGTGTGTGTGTGTGTGTGTGTGTGCGTGCGTGCGTGCGTGTGTGTGAGCGCGAGCGTGCGCGCGTTCATGTGCGTCTAGATGTGCGCGTGTAAGTGCCTACCTGCACCTAGTGGTACTGAGGATCGCGTAAAGGCCTAATTTCAGTATATTAATAAAACAAATACAGTATTAAATATAGCTCTTTATCTTACAGTGGTCTTTTGTCGTGACATCGTGGGAAGTATTCAGCCTGGGAAAGTCTCCTTATTCAAACACGCCTAACATTGGAATTGTTGATTACCTCAGGACAGGACATAGGTTACCACTTCCTGCTGCATGTCCTTCCAACATGTGAGTCAAACTAGACGCTACAGTTCACTAGACAGTACTCCTCTCTACGGTCTACTTAGTCTAAAGCACATGTACAGAATTTGCGAGTTACGTAGAATTTTAAGTATACGATTGTCTGAAGCCTAGATGTTTAACGCAATAAGCCACCGTATTTGAGTGTCTAGGAGATATGGCTCGCGCTAGCAACTGCGGGTAACTTTCTATTTACATTTAGTACGGAGCAAGAAATTGCATCCAAAGGCTATTTTAATATTCGTAGTTTACGAAAATTGGATGGATGGAAAGATTGAATCTATTTGCAAAGTAAATAAATATTGAAATGACAATTGGTCTGGTCTGGACAATTGCAGGATCTGGTCATGCTGATAGACCCAATGGCTGATTCTGACTGTCAGGGAGTAGATATTTATGTTAGAGCCCGTGAATTTGTTTATGCTGCAAATGCATGAATATATATGTAAGTCATGTGTAACATGGAGTGTGGATGGCACGGTCATTTAATTTTCTACATTTCAATTTTTATTTTTTAATTTTTTCATTTTTATTTAATTTTATTTATTTTTTTAATTTTCTTAATTTCTAATTTTTTAATTTTTAATTTAATTGCATTCTTATTTAAAATTTTTGTATTTATTAAATTTTAACTTTTTTTTTTAATTTTTATTTTTTTATTTCTATTCTTCTTTTATTTTTTTGTAAAATGGTTTTTCATCTGTTGATGTTTGATTCTTGTGATCTCTAAATTTATTTTTTAAAGTTTGATTTTAGGCACCTATGTGCTCAAAACTAGAAACTTGAACGCGCAGTCGCTTATTCAATCAACAATTGAAAATGATCGTAGACACTAGACACAGCGGGGGGATCTCAGCGGGGCATCCATTCGAACGCGTGTCTCAGGGGACAACATTTCCAACACTCAAGCAGGTGTTTGTTTTTACTTTACTTTTCGTCACGTGCCAAACCACGCTGGCTGCTGTTGGCCGCGGACAACTCCTCTCTGACACACAACGTTGTGCCAGTGAATACCGCGGTCCCTAGCTGTGTACGTATGTGCATTGTACACAACACACTACTTTTACCGTAGATGAACCGGTTAGAGGGGAACTGCTACAGATGTATATCTAGTTAGCTAGGCTCCGCACTAGCGGATCGCCGAGTTGGCAACTGTGGTGACGAAGTCTACAGACTCGTTTGTTGTCTAGGAAAATTCGAGACACAATTAAAACATCGAAACCGTCAACCTACTACAATTAAGTAGTAGACTGCGCGCTTTCACGGGCACACTGTATACCATAAGGGTGGGCGTGGTACTCTATAGCAGGTCACATTTCTCTATTTGCATGACGTCGCACAACTCACCAAGTAGACCGACATGCACCTCCATCGTTTTCTACAACGCTTTCTGAACTCTATTTGAAGTCAACTCAATTGAACTCTATTTTATGTCAACTCAACTGAACTCTCTAGTTGCTCAACTCAACTCAACTAGCTAACTCAACTAGCTAACGTAGAACAGTGTGCGGCTACAATTGAAAGAACATGGTCATAGCTATAGCCAGCTACAACTAGTTAATAGATAGACTACTAGGTCAATGCTAGGTATAGCTACGAGAGTCAATAGTGTTAGACAATGCTAGTAGATCGAGTTCTACGGTGTGACTCGGCGATCTCTGGACTGTCATATCGTCGGGGCCTACGTTCACATCTGCAGTCAAGCTGCGTGACAAGGAGGGTGCGTGACCATTTCGTTCATTCCATTTTCAATTCCAGACAACAATCGCATGTTCAATTAGAAAACTAAAGAGAGTAGTTTGTGCATACTGTAATGTAGTGAAAAGAGTATGTCTTTCCTTTGTAGAAGAGCATAATCAAAGCTCAGAAGAATATATAAGTATATATTTATCAATCGTGATTCTCGATATCCACAAGCTTAATTAAGTTATATAATAATAACAAAAGTACGGAATCACATACAACTAGCCTCCTCAACTTGACTTCAAGTGGGCTGATCTATAATGCTTGAAATAACACACGATTTACAAATTTCGTCACTCATTCAGTAGAAATGCTGTCAGAAATGATTTACTCAAAAAGTTGAAACAAATGTTTATCTATTAATTAACGATACCTATTGGTTAAACGTCTCGAACGGTTACGGTTCTACGAACATGTACTTGTTAGTGTTTTTCAAAAATTAACATTTGCTAACGCCATGTAATTTGTTGCGATCTAGGTTTTCGAGGAAGTGCCAGTTATATCGTGCTAGATTTCCGTAACGCGATGTTAATTAATTACGCTCACGTTGGCCACGTTTTCCATAACGTGCGTTAAACCGTAGAATATTTAACTTCACTTAACTTCAAAGCAAGTTTTGCGCATAAACACTTTGAGTTTAAGTTCGAAATTATCTGTGTATGCCTGTTGTGGAAAAAATCGTGCCATTTTAATTAAGAGTATCATACTTTCATAAATATTATAAACATACACTATCACATATCACATATCAATCTGTCAAGCGTAACGTCCACTTTCATCTGGGACTGTGCAGGATTTTTGTAAATGATAAAAAGTAACAGTAATTTATAAACGAATTAAGCAAATTTTCGTAAATTTCAAAGATTGGTGAATGATGGAATACGATTCTAGACATGTACAAGACTATTCTGTTATTAATATTAGCAAACGTTAATACGCATTCAAGATGATCATGAAATCATTACAATTAGATACACGTGTCCAATATTTTACAACGTTGTGGCCACATCAATTTTCTAAGAATTTATCTGTATTGGCGCTTGTACATGCTTTGGATGCCCGTCTCTAATTTCTAACGTCCTTTCCAGTGAACTTAGTGCTGATAATCCTAATTAAGTCTGCTAAAACTTGTTGGAATTTGCTTGGTAATTAATACATGGAAATTTGAGTAAACTATTTGATACACACTTTTGATCAAATTGCTAAGTTATCTATTTTAATATAATTGCTAAATGAAGTTCTGAATATATTATTATTATTACAAAACGATCTACCTCTTTTCTTAAATTTAATAAATATTTTGAAAATATTAAACTTTAAATTATACCTACACTTAATCTTATATATTGAAATATTAATTGGCATTGAATTGGTCTAACCATGCAGACTATGTTAGACAGCATATCGTGAAACCGAGCAGCTGATCGCACTCGTGTTAAGTTTTCCCAATAAAAAGAGAAGAAATATAAAATATAAAAGAGAAGAAATATAAAATGTACATATATATACATTTGACATTACGCTCCAAAAGTCTTGGAGTCTAGATCTGCATCTCGAACTTGAGACCCAGGCTAGCACTCAGGCAGCTACAGTTTCTTTGCAATATTGCATGCATGACTCAACAGAAGCGGATCCAGGATGGGCACACGTGCACTTGTTGCACGTGCCCATAGTGACAACAGAAATGACATTGCCAAACGAAAACTTCGAAATTTGCTGCTGCCAGACAATCTATTGCAAGATATAACTTCAAAGATTCAAGCGTTGACAATAATGAATAGGTCAAATCTAGGTGGTTGAGTATACAATTAATGTAATTGTTGTTTAATACAACGAGACAGATAAAGCTCTAATAACAAACCATAGAGAGTCCATACATTACAATTTATATTATACACGCGTACACTGAACATATCTAAACTGCAAGGTTGTACATCCAGTCATAAGTACCTCTGAATATGCCCTTGAGTCTAATTGGTCTTGTACCTGCAAGAGGTATTGTACAAGTGGAACTCAACTAAACTGGGTCGGTTCGTTCACACTCCCCAAACCCCCCATACGTACGCGCCTGAGGAACCAGTAAAAGATTTGTCGACTTTTAAAGAAAGAATATTACGTTTGTACAAATATAAAGAAACACCTGCAAACTTTTAACCAACCCAATTGGTATTGTCACCATGCATATTCACGTAAACAGTTCGATAAGTGAGCGCTATATTTTCGCTATTGCTGCTGTGTTTTGCTATTCCACATTGACAACGCATGCATATGGACTCTTACATAGTAGCAGAAAGTCGGTTTACGCAATCAAGGTTCCGAGTGTTCATTAAACGTTCCTCACAATGACGTCAGTCATCTAGTGTCATTGTCATACTACGATTACACTCTACGTCTCTTCATCCATTAGCATTTTCATTTCATGCTATTGTTTTCCTGATGAAGTCGTCTTTTATTTGGTTAACGGTCATCTATTGGTACTCATACTCCGATCGAGGTAGACGATTTGCTGTAACTCGCTTTCTCGCATATGTTTCCTCTGATGAGCTACCGCGATGTACTGCAGGTGTCTTCGCTACGATTACCGACTGCAATCTGACCAAAGATTACAGCACAGCAAAGATCAAACCTTACGAAGCCAACTCGACTTACGGTTGTAAAGTTGCATCGAAGTACAATCTGGAGATTCACTTGTTTTCATCATACAAGTCAGCGTCGAGAGACCAGACAATCAACGTGACGCTACAAACACAAGATAAAAGAAAGGATGCCGTTATACGATTACTTCTTTTTTCTTACGAAACCGTTTACTGGCACTTGGGCGCGGATTTCCGGACAACTGTGAGACTTTTGACATGGGTAAGTTAAATTTGGATTTAGCAAAGCACTTAATCTCATATAGTATAACTGTATTGTCTTGCATGCATGCTAGTGTTGTTTCAGATGTAATAGAGCGACGTCGTTTGAGATTGACCAGTCTCTAATCATAATGAAACAAGAGATGAGAAAATGCTCAAAATACGTAGGTGTGCGTCCTTCTGACGTTGGCGATATGAAATTTAATGAAGATGACGTGATGTCTCAATTGGGGAGTTTACCATCTGCGGGTACACAATCTGAATCTCGCCTTGTGTCAGCTACTTTTGTCTTCTCTGCTTCTCAAGTCAATATTCCAGTTTCGTTTAGCTATCACTCTTCACCCTCAAATGACACGATTGCAATTTCGCATGTCATAGACTCTACAGAAGATTGGGTAGCAACAAACAGTAAACGTGTTTTAGAGTCTTTGCACAAAAAGTCTCTAGCAATATTTGTTTACGTCTTAGGTAATGATCGTTTTTCCTTATCATGGAATAATACATTTGACTCGAACAAAACTAACAATTCAACCAATTCAAGATCACTATTTCTTGGGTTGACAATAAGTGCCTCTTTGGTAGGAACGTTTTTTATTTGTATAGCATTAGCAGTGACCAGAGTAGCAATCAGAAAACACGGAGATCACTTGACACATACAGAAACAGGAGAGACAAACGACAACATGATAGGTAAAGTTATTAAAAACTCTTGAAGTTTTGCTGTATGTTATTGTTTTATATATTTTAGGAAATCCTTTATATGAACAAAATTCAAAAGCAATATTGAAAAACTGTCTACCTGATGTTGTGCGTTTCAGTGGAAGCAGACTGTTGATTGAACGTCGTCTAGGAGAAGGTCTAATTCAGACTCAACACTATTTTTATAAACTAATTGGTATAGCTTTGTTTGCAAGGTCATTTTGGGCTTGTATACGAAGGTACTTACTTGATGAAAGAAGGCTGCGATGAAATAAATTTACAATGCCATCCAGTTTTAAGCTCAAATGTTGCGATGTGTCGTCACGGTACCAAAGTAGCCGTCAAAGCACTACGAGGTGTTTCTCATTAGATGACATTGCACTAAGTATTAAATATATGTCACTAATTATATTTTTAGAAAATATAGAAAATCAGAGTTTGGCTGAATTCCTTAAGGAGTGCTCTTCAATGCACAAACTTGACCACCCAAACGTACTTCAACTGTTAGGTATATGCGTTGATCACCCAGACATTGAAGTACCTCTCATACTGTCAGTTTACATGGAAAAGGGAGACTTAAGGTCATATCTTTGCCGCCAGTATTTGTTGACTGGAAAGAAAAGCGAGTCTAATCAAAAAGCAATGTGTTGTCAACAGGTGAACTATATACGTTTAAGTTAATTAATCAAGTTAAGAAAACCCAAGTTGTGTTATGATTGCAAAGTTTCTACCAAAACGTATTCTAACTAAAATTATCATTATTTAAGTAAAAGTACACATAGATGAGAATATATTAATTTTTAAATGTGGTAAACTATTATAATAACATTGTTTTTAATAACATATAAATAATATATTTTGAACGTGTGATCGTGTTTCTATACATAATTGAATGTTGTTTGTTTGAGTATGTTCATGCATTCATGCATAAAAATAAACCCTTTTCAAACTGATAATTTGAGTACCAAAATTTGTCAAAACTTTGGTTGCACAAACGGTGGCACAGTATTGGCAATTTAATTGTAAGGGTTAAAGAGCGTATGTCTACAAATTTACATTTTTGTATTATTGTCTGTGCCGTTCGTATATTATTTAATAAAGCATAAGAGACTGTTGCGAATAGTTTGGCCAGTTTAGAGGCTGGACGTGAATCAGACATTGATCATTTAAAGAAAGCTTAAAGAAAAGATTTGCAACTCCAAGTCTATCTAACCAAAGACGAATTTTAAGAATTAGAGTTGAGTAACAGACTATACCCATTGCACAAATCTAAAACTTAATAAATATTTAATACTGTTTGATTAAAATCCCGAAATGTTATGCATTCATTTAACCCACTCCATATCAATTTTCTTGTTTGCGCACATTTCTAAATGATTTCTTTGTTATTAGATTTATCCAGTAGACAAATTGAAAAGCTACGTCTTACAAATTTGCCAAGGCATGAACTACTTAGTCGACTGCAGTATTATCCACAGAGATTTGGCAGCAAGAAACTGCATGTACGTATATAAGTTACAATTATTGATCTGACTACATAAACCACTAACCTGCGGTGTCGTTATTATGTTGAAGGTTAAACAACGAAGAAACAGTAAAAATTGCTGATTTTGGTATGGCTCGTTTCATGAACAATGAGGAATATTATCGTGAACGTGGAAATAACCCAGTCCCAATCAAATGGATGGCTCCAGAAAGTATTTTGCAAAAAGTATACTCGGAAAAGAGTGACGTCGTAAGTAAATGCCCCCAAACAGAAATGTTTGCCATCTACGTAACATACAGTGTGTATGTAGTGGGCGTTTGGTGTGACAGCTTGGGAGGTGTTTAGTATGGGCATTTGCCCGTACATGGACGTTGACAATCCGAATATCGTCAACTACTTGTATCGAGGAGGGAGGTTGCCACGTCCCAGCAATTGTTCTCAAGATTGGTTAGCTAATCTACACGATTTGCAGCAAAATGTTAATTCAATGTCTTATAATGCTACGTTTTTAGGTTTACCATCATTTCTGGATGCTGGATATGGCATGAAACTGATCGCGATGATTTCAAGAGTATTATGAACAAGATAAAACTAATCAGTATGTAGATGTAGACTGTAGATTATGACTACTTGTACAAATTATTCGTCATCAGAAAATTTTGAGATTTAAAAACATTCAATGTATTTTATGTGTATCATGTCAGTTATCTATTATGTATCTAGCATACAGAATATAGCTTACAGTATCAGTATAAAAATTGCTCTACTATGGAATGTCGGTCAATGTCACACTTAGTAATGTCCATTGTTCATGTACTGAAAACTGTCTAATTCTCTACAAGAAACTTTTATTTTTTATTTAAGATTTTTAGTTTCACCAGCATGTGTGCTTATTATCTAAAGGAAAGTTGTACCTATAAGTAAGTAAACTTTGTCGCTTTTACAGATCATATAGGACCAATGGTACATTGGATGTTTTACTAGGTGGTGAGTTTAATAAGTCATCATTTATGTTTATGAATAGTCTAACTAAAATAAACTTAATTAACTTGTGCGAATAGCTTTCATGCACGATGACAAATCGATTGGTTTAACTTACTCCCTTATCTTCGATTTCCTTGTTTCTGTGGCATGAGATGCCCACCTGCGCGCTCCGTCCACTGCGAAAAACTTAATGCGTTTACGAAAGATTGTTACGGATACATCCATAATGTGAATGCGAATATATTATGAAGATCTGTCTTCTTGCCGTCAGCGGTTCCTCTTTAATTAAATAATTAAAGTAAAATGGTGTAGGTATAGAGAGACTTTCATAGCAGAATTGCCCATTACTGCAGCTTACCTAGAGAACGTGCTTTGCTTTAGTAATTGTTACCCTTGTTCGTTTAGTATTCGAAGAGGAATTAACGTTCAGAACGTCGTCTATATAGCGTGTGTAACAGAGGACGTTCCCGTTTTCACAACTGGCTAGAAGTCTTGTATACTAATAAGCGGCACAAGAAAGTGAGCTGACCAGATGTACTGTAAACGCGGGTGGATGCACACCTGCATGTCACCCGAAAATACGCGTCATTGCGAAAAATCACCTCTAGTAATATAGCCTAGCTGACGTCAAAGCATACTCAAAATTGCAGATGTGGGTTGGTTGCTTTTCGCAGCTTGTTTCAGGTGTTACAATTGACGTACGTTATTTCTACTCACGACTTTTAGTTTGCCTTTTGCAGATTTGAAATTGAACCTTTCACTATTGCAGATGTCGGCCTTGACTTATGGGTGGTTTATTGCGTTCTTCTTTTTCTTCGATCTCTTCAGTCAAGGTAATGGTAGTAACTAGCACTCTCTGTATACTATTGCACCGTTAACGTAATAATACCAGTGTTCCTTTCAAAGTGACAACAGCATTTACTCGTTGCCGTATTCGAAGAGGCTTTGCAGTTGCTCGAGTGCAGCCTTTCAATGCCAGCATGACTTACGGATGTGAAATGACGTCTGATGGCGACTCGGAGTATCATTTCTTCTCTTCCTACAAGTCTTCTAATCTCGACCAAACCATCAATGTCCTCATAGATCGAAGATCAAGACAACCGAAATCCAATCTCCGAATCTTTCTAGTCTCTTACGAACAGATACATTGGAATGTCACAGCAAACAACAAGACTACTTTACAAGCAATTAGATTGGTAACAAATTACAGTTGATTCTGTTTAAATATTTTACTGCTTGATTGTTTCTCTTTCTAGAGTTCTCCACCTAGCACTCCAACTGCTACAATAAAAATTGATTTGACAAAAATTTCTCTAAAGGATTCAGTAAAACATGCAAAGTTCTATAGAGGAGTTTGGCCTTCATCCGGTCAATTTGTCGAAATACTTCAAACAAAGTCATCTTCTTTAGCGCAATTGGAACAAATGGGGAAATTGAGATCTTTCAGTTCCGTCTACACAGCATCTAATGTAACGATCCCCATTGGAATCACCAAAATGTTGCCATACGGTATCTCGACTGTAACCGGCACTCCATTCGCTTCATCGCAAACGTCGACAGACACGCTAAATGCAACTAGTGTAAACGATATATTTAAAGACTCAAGTGGAGACCGACAAATCAACCAAAGTTTGATACATTCATTTTACGTATTTGTAGAAAAATGACCATTTGTCAATGTTTTGCAGGTGATTTTGATGCTTGGAATTACAGCTCGAATTTTATGTCTACGTCATTTCCGTTGTTAGAACGCAACAAAACGAGCAGTCACACTATTGTTGTAGTCATGTCTGTTTGTACATCTGTGCCTATTTGTATCTTTGCGATAACAGTGAGTCTTATAAAAGTAAGAAATCAACAAATTGCAAACACAAAAGACAACGGAAATAGTAACGATGTCAATCTCTTAAAAAGTATGTATAACAGAGTAATTTTTATGTACACTCTTGTTAGCTAGTAAGTTACCTGTTTATATATATTTAAAATAAAATTTTGTCTTATAGAAAATGCATTTGTTAGGTAATGAGTTGCTACTATATAATATGGCTTTATGTGTTAACAAATAACTTCTGGTTTTAGAAAAGGTTTACAACAACTAAATTTGGTTTGGTAAAACAGGAAATGATGAACTAGTCAACATGGTAGAAAGTCGTATTCCGGGTGTACATATTATATGTGCCAGTCGAATAGAAGTTGAATGCTTGCTTGGCAAAGGTGCAAAATCGTGTGTAATTTGACATTTACGTGCAGATTACATAACGTTTATGTACAACAGGAAATTTCGGACTTGTTTACAAAGGTCAATGCACAATGGCAGTTCAGGAAAAAGATAATTCTTCCAAACCCAAACTACCGAAGACATACCAAATGACCGTTGCCATCAAAAGCATAAAAAGTAAAATTGTCTTATTATATTAAGACAGGATTGTGCTTAATTGAAATTTTCGTAGATGAAATCAAAAGCGCTAACGTAGCTGAATTCATGAATGAGTGCATTTCAATGCACAAACTTAATCACCGCAACGTGCTCAACTTGATAGGAGTGTGTGCAAGCAAAGAAGACATCGGAGGACCGCTGATTGTCTTACCTTATATGAAAAATAGAGATCTTAAATCATATCTTTGCAATAAAAGAAAGCAATGCGATGTCGATGAAGACAAGGATTGCACGGTGAGCATACGAAAAGTAACGATAGAAACTTGAAATTAATTATTAAACTTGTTTTTACAGCCAAAGAAACTACTAAGCTACGTAATAGAGATTTGTTCTGGCATGGAGTATCTCAGCAGTTGTTCCATCATTCATAGAGATCTAGCAGCAAGAAACTGCATGTAAGACCAGTTCCCTTATCATTTTCACGCAGTTTCATTTAAAATATTTATACGATTAGCGTTCGTACCAAATAATTATAGATAAATAATAGCTAAAATTATGTTGACTGTTTATGTAGTAAGCAATTCGCAAGAATAGACTTCATGTTCAAAATCAAAATTAATGTAATAATATACAATATTTTGAGTTAAAACAAAACAAACCAAGTGAAGCTTGTATCCTTGAGTGTTCACTTCAGAATTAACCCAAAAGTTACATTCTCGTGAATACTACTATGTAAAAAATAGAGTGCAATTATAACGTATAATCGTAATACATGATTTTTCGTAGGCTAGATTGCAGCATGACCATAAAGATTGCTGATTTTGGTATGGCTCGTTATATGAACGAGCAGTCCTACTACAGGCAAGAAAGTGGCACACCAATTCCCGTCAAATGGATGGCTCCTGAAAGTTTGCTGCAAAGAGTTTATTCTGAGAAAAGCGACGTGGTATAGTGAAAGTTTGAACTGTGTTGCCAGTAACTTGCAATTGCGTATTGAACATATCCGTTTGCGTCCGTGCATTCATGCATGTGTGTTGTGGGTGCGTGCGTGTGTTGTGCGTGCGTGCGTGCGTGCGTGCGTGTGTGCACGCGTGTGTTTGTGTGTGTGTGTGTGTGTGTGTGTGTGTGTGTGTGTGTGTGTGTGTGTGTGTGTGTGTGTGTGTGTGTGTGTGTGTGTGTGTGTGTGTGTGTGTGTGTGTGTGTGTGTGTGTGTGTGTGTGTGTGTGTGTGTGTGTGTGTGTGTGTGTGTGTGTGTGTGTGTGTGTGTGTGTGTGTGTGTGTGTGTGTGTGTGTGTGTGTGTGTGTGTGTGTGTGTGTGTGTGTGTGTGTGTGTGTGTGTGTGTGTGTGTGTGTGTGTGTGTGTGTGTGTGTGTGTGTGTGTGTGTGTGTGTGTGTGTGTGTGTGTGTGTGTGTGTGTGTGTGTGTGTGTGTGTGTGTGTGTGCGCGCGCGCGCGTATATATTTGCTCGTGTAAGTGCCTACCTGCACCTAGTGGTACTAAGAATCGCGAAAGGCCTTAATTCCAGTATATTAATAAAACAAATACAGTATTAAATATCGCTCTTTATCTTACAGTGGTCTTTTGGCGTGACATCGTGGGAAGTATTCAGCCTGGGAAAGTCTCCTTATTCAAACACGCCTAACATTGGAATTGTTGATCACCTCAGGACAGGACATAGATTACCACTTCCTGCTGCATGTCCTTCCAACATGTGAGTCAAACTAGACGCTACAGTTCACTAGACAGTACTCCTCTCTACGGTCTACTTAGTCTAAAGCACATGTACAGAATTTGCGAGTTGCGCAGAATTTTAAGAGTACGATTGTTTGAAGCCTAGATGTAGAATTTAGAAAATTTTGTTCGCGCACTTTGAATTAATTATTATATATTATTGTATATGCAATTGTTTATGTTTACTTTCACAAATTGTAATTAATTAACCAAATTTCAGACTTGAGTGATTTTTCCTAAAGTTTATGCAAAATTCAACAAAAAAGACAGTTTTCTGCAATATTTACGCGTTTAGACAACAAACCAACAAAGCAAAGCCGTGGAAGGTGCCTGCGAATTATTTCTATATTTATACATTACTGCGAGATCGTAATTAGTAGTATCAGTTCATTTAGCTAAAACTTTTCCTGACAGCATTGTTTGTTTCTTGTGTTTTATTAGTTTTGATGTCATTGCCTCTTGCTGGGTTTGGGCTGAAGAAGAAAGATACAATTTCAAGAATCTTCTGGAAAAGCTAAACGAACAGTTTGATCGGAAATTCGATTATCTGACTCTAGAAGAAATTTTTTAGAGCAAACGCAGCGCTGCGTTAGTTACAGGATTTTATACAAAAATTTAAAAAGTACACTACTCGTTACAATACCTTGACGCTGTAAGCAAGTACAAAAATAATTAATGTGTATATACATTTTATATTTGTTACCAAAATAATATTGAAATCATAATGATAAAAGTGGCAATAAGTTAGAAAGGTCTTTATGCTAATAAATCAGATATAATTGGCTTCTTCAAAAATTTAATAACTACTAAATGTTGGAATATGATTATCGTGATAGGCATGTACGTACAAGACCATTTTACAGTTAATATTAGCAAATGTACCGATATACATAAGAGACGATAATCATCAAAGTGTTTTCTCAAGTTTCAAAGCCGTGTACTTAATTAACGTTAAAAAGAGATATCCGCAGAAAGGAAGCAAGCGTGTAGTGAAAATATATATGGAATGAATCAATTTGTGACCGCTTTAGAGGAAAATTTCAAGAATCAGTGGAAAGAATAAAGAATTTAAAATTGAAGTTCTCAAATGGGGCATTTGATTCAATAAATTGCTTAGTAATAGGACTTCTATTTCTGGTGGTTGTCAAAAATTTACAATTAGGAATGTCGTTGTAAGGGTTGAAAGGAGATAGTTTGTCTTGTAAGTTACTGTATTTTGCTGTGTGTGTGTGTGTGTGTGTGTGTGTGTGTGTGTGTGTGTGTGTGTGTGTGAGAGAGAGAGAGAGAGAGAGAGTGTGTGTGTGTGTGTGTGTGTGTGTGTGTGTGTGTGTGTGTGTGTGTGTGTGTGTGTGTGAGTGCGTGCGTGCGCGCGAGTGCGGGTGTGTGTTTGCGTTGGTATGCACCCAGAGGAAACTGCATTGCTGTGGTGATGCGATAGAAATATATATTATTATTATATTATTAATATAATAGACAAACTCCACCCTGTTGAATACTGCATGTTGCTAGAAAAAGACTTACTCTGTAATTAATAATTTACACGGAGAAAGCCAGGGGTCACAACATAATTTCATAATTTAGTTTCTGTTGTCTTCTTTCTTCATCTGTTAGTTGCAGACAACAAGTGCCCAATAAAGACTCTTTAGTAAAGAAAAAATGACACGTTTTAAAGACTTGATAATGATTAATTAACTGGAAACCCAAAATTACTAATAGGTGATCGAGTGCATCATGAAAAATCCATCATCTATTTATGCACTTGAAAGTAGACACCGTAAGTGCATGTGTGCACACTGAATATCATTGTAGGCAAATCCGTGAAGTTGTGTCAGAGATTATAATTATCTCGGTTTTAACATGAAAGGAGGACTGGACTGTGGTAAAGTCAGTCTACTAAGTTCTACGCGTGTAAAGGGATTTCCCGAGAGACAATTATACGAAGTCCCCTTCTTAATTAAGTAGCGACCCTGCAACAACCCAAACAATTGTAGAAATAGAGTGAGTTGAATCGAGTGTCTAACGCGTGCAAGATTTATACGACATGTTATAACTCTCCAACCGGCTACCAAAGACTATATATCGCATGTGTCGTCTAGATTTATTAGAAACGTGGGAGAGTAAGCACTTCAATTACTTTTGTGGAGCTCAGCCTTGCGCTGCAATCACACAGAAACATGAGTAAAAAAATCATAAGAAACTAGACTCTCTATAGTAGATAAAATATAACAATGTAATCCTTTCCGCGGGTAGTCTCTCCAGTCTCTCCAGTCTCCTCAGTCTCCAATACATGCAATACGTAGCTGCATGCTGTAATCTCATATTGATGCAGTCTCATATTGCAATCTCATATTCCTGTCTCATATTACAGTGTTATCGTCTTATGGTCTCATCGCCTCATCTCCTAGGGTCTCGATCATCGCATGGTCTCATCGCCTCATCTCATTGTCTCATTGTCTAATTTTGACACAAATGGCAGGCCATATTTCTACGACTATTTGTTGAGCAATGAGTAGCTCTACGACACAAGAAATCCACATCATCTATATGCAGAGGCTGTATATTGTGTATAGAAAATGAAACGGTGAAGGCAATGTTGTCTGTAACGTCAATTAAAGATACTAGACAAGACTCGCATCTCACGTTTCGCTTCAGTATGCGTGGCAATGGTAACTTTTCGACGTCTTTCCGAGCAACAAGAAGAGTTATTGCTATCCAATATGGCGTGCCATTGATGCCAAAACATTTGCGCCGACATTTGCATTTGCTTTTAACTTTCGCGTTTGCCTTTCGCGTTTGCTTTTTGCGTTTGCCTTTGCGTTTGCCTTTCGCGTTTGCCTATAACAAATGCAACAAAAATTTTGCTATTGGAGAGCTTCGTTAGAATAGATGAGTTTCTCACAATTACGACGAACGATTTCAGCACCAGCATATATCGCTTTGTCATCAAAGTAGGTAGCCTAATCAGCAGGGTACGCTAAGAAATCGAACATCACCTTAGAAGACACGTATGTGGTCTCATCGTTGAGACGAAAGTGAGTTCGCTTTGTGACATCGTACATGATGCAGATGCGGTGTGTGTTACATAAACATGGTCGCTAGTAGTCACATCCACAAGAAAAATTAGCGAATTGTACAGTCGAAAACGACGTGGACACATTGCACAACATCAATTTGGTAATGCTCCCTACGCTCGGTTCGATCACTTTTGTTAACATTATGTCTCATGTTTGCATTACTTCTAATTCGACTTCGAATATCTCGTAAGGTTTTTAACTTTAATAAATAATGCTTAGATGTTGTAGCTGCACCGACAAGAGGTGTCCAAGAGCAACGCGTGCAGAAATAATGTGGTTCGTGATTCGTCCAATCTGTTACGTGAACAAGAGACTCTTTGTTTCCAGAGTTATACTGGGTTGCTTCTCGTTTCACATATGTGAGACGAAACTGTTAGTCCAACGTGATGTTGTCAAACGTTCAAGAAAGAATTTCTTACCAGAACAGTGTAATTCATCATGTCTTGTTGGAATTGACAACGGAACTTATCTGTCTGCAACTGTTAATGCGAAATCAATATAATAGGCCGATTGAACGGCTTTCTTGGTATGACAGTTGTATACGAGAACGTAGTCTACAATCATGAGCAACATTGATGTCTCGTCTGTTAATGTTCTTTGACAACTACTAAAGATACAGTTTCAAATACTAGTTTTTAGTTTTAAACGTGACTATTTTAACAATAGTCGTTTCAAAGTATTAGAATAAAGTCAAAATTTGTAATGCTTCACGACAAGTCGATCGTATAGTTCTTCAATGGGCTCATAGCTGTGAAAGCGAGTGTGAAAATGCAGCATCAGTTACTAGATGATTAAACTAAACATAGACTAGGCAATGTTGGGACTAACATTTCTAGACTACGGCTATAGATGTCGCGCAGTCAGTATCTCTACGACAAAAGAAACGCACAACATCCATACGTGTTACCATCGCTTATACTGTATATTGTGAAAAATTCGAAATATAACAGTCAATGCATGGGCAATGATGTCTCTACCCTCACAGATACTAGATAAGAGAGCGTCTCGTATCTTAAGTATCGCTTCAGTGTGCGTGGCAATGGTAACTTGTCGACGTCTTTCCGAGCAACAAGAAGCGTTATTGCCTATCCTACACCACTCCTGCAACGAAATCACTAACAAATGCAACAAATTTTACTATCAGAGAGCGCCATTAGAATAGATGCGTTTCTCACCACTAGGACGAACGATTCTCGCTGTCTTTTTGAAGACAGGGTAGCCGGACAAAGCAGCCGGGTACAGTAAGAAATCGAACATCTTCGGAGAAGACACGTACACGATCTCATTTTCGAGACGAAGTGAATTCGCTTTGCGACATCGTACATGATCCCAATTCGGTGCGCGTTAGACAAACAGATTCGCTGGTAGTCACATCCACAATATAAAGTGAACGAATTTAATAGTAGAAATTCACATATTGCTGCTATATTGTAATGATCCATAGGCCATCTTTGATCTATTTGGGTAAATTGATGAGGCTCTGTTTTATGTTTGTAAATCCGATGTGTAGATGGATACGTCCGTCGCACTCTTCTAGTGTACGTCGTGTATTAATGTCGAATTCGAATATCACGTAAGGTTTCGTACTTAGGGTAGCAAAAGTTACTGCTTCTGTACTAAAATATACATGATATATTAGTGCAATAGGTGTCTTGGCGCAACGCGTGCAGGAACGATGTGTTTCGTGATTCGTCCAAACTCCTTTTCTCTAACGTGAACATGATGACTTTTGAGTAACTAAACTGTTGTTTGCTGATGGACAATGCTTTTTCTTGCAGATCAAGAGTTCCTGAGTTGTTTTACTTGAGATTCTCGTTGTCTGATTTCACAAATGGGAGAAGAAACTGTTTATCTAATGTGATATTGGAATGAATTGTAGAGGCTCACCGAAATGAATACCAGGCGTTCTTGGTCTGAACAGGTTGGCACGACTTTGCATCGATATCAACACATCATTGTTGTTCTCCAGACGCCTTGCCATTGCTACATTCTTTCAGTCGAGTGACAAGTGACGACATTTGAAAGAGATTCGCAGAGCTTTGTAAGAAATTTGTCGCAACGGATCTATTAGAAGCAGTAGTTTAGAATTACGCTGGCAAAGTCAACTTTTCATCTTGAACGTAGGTGCACTGTACACGTGGTTCACAACATGACATAGCAACACGTGGCGAAACAAGTGGCGAAACACGTGCAAAGTAAAGAAGTGCATCTGGAAAAAGGCTAGCTTATACACGACACTCTTTTGCAGCATTGCAACAACGTGCATTATGTGTATTTGTAATAGCAAGACGCACGCTATCGATACTTTAATACGTAACGTGTCCTATTCAAATTGATTAATTAATTACGCAGAAAATATTAAGCAGAAAATCTTAAACAAACTAACTAGGCTCAACTACGTGGTTTGTCCATGGATATACGTACTCATGGCATGTCCAATCAGCAACAAGAAACGAACTTGTACACAAAAATAATTCGCATAAATTAATTATTTATATAAATCAATGTGAAATGATACAAGTGTATTAGACACTTAGGCATTTCTCACTAAAATCTGTATTTCTTTTTTAATACCCCGTTTACATATAAGCGGGCCAGCCGGTGCTGGCTCAGGTCATCGTGTAAGCGCATAGCGCTCTGGAAAACGAGCCATGCATGCTTATTTTAAAAATAGCGTGGAGCGAGGCGAAGACTCTGTAGAGCGACCAAGATGACAAAGAAATTTTTGAAAACTCCGTTACTGTACCAGTCGGCTGCGTACGTCTCGTATTACATAGTAAGACGTGTTATGTCCTACGCATTTCTCGATATGACTGTTGTAAAGCCATGGAGAAAAAACGCGAGCAGCTTGGCTTCTGTCCATTGCAAACATTAAAGTAAGTAATGCACAATAATGACACGCATTGGCGCCCTTCTACATAGTGTGTTGTGTAAACGCTGGCTGGAATGCTGGGCTAGCTGGTTCGCTATACGTAAACTGGGTCTAAAGCGAAATCAAGAATGTGTTCACCCTTGAACACAATACGATAAATCCGACATAATCAGTTGTTAGTTGTTAGTTATTAAAATGGAAATTAAAAAGGCCAATTCTTGCTGACGAAGTTGCCTAGTGGAGAAGACTGTGCGGTGGTAAAGTGAGCAGACACAACTGGCCCTCACATCAGAGATATTAATTTGAACTTGAAGCACAGTCTTGCATTTGAAGTGAAAAGTGAAAGATGAAATTCGTAATAATTTGGGACAAGTCGATCGCAGTTTAAAGAGCTTATAGCCGTGGAACCGAGCTTGAAAAACCAGCATCATCGACTAGATCATTAAACTAAACAAATAATAGGTAATGTGAAGATTAGCATGCAGACACACACACACACACACACACACACACACACACACACACACACACACACACACACACGATTATATATATGGCTATAGAAGTGTCAAGAAATCAGTAGTACTACATGTAAAACGCACAACGTCCACATGCGTTACCATTGCATATCTAATGTATACATTTAAAAGCATTCAAGATAATGATATGAGCGAAACCTTGTTTCTATATATGTATGTATGTATATATATATATATATATATATATATATATATATATATATATATATATATATATATATCTTCAAAGCTACTATACGACTGCACGTCTCGCATCTCACGTATCGCTTCAGTCTGCGTGACAATGGTACCTTGTCGACGTCTTTCTGAGCAACAAGAAGCGTTATTGCAATCCCTCACCACTCCTGCAACGAAATCACTAACAAATACAACAAATATTTTACTATCAGAGAGCGTCACTTAAATAGATGCGTTTCTCATCACTATAGGACAAACGATTCTGTCGCCTTGTCGACAGGGTAGCTGGCCAAAGCATAATGCAGTCGCGTGCACGAAGGAATCGAACGTCATCGGATCCGACACGAACACGGTCTCATCGTCGAGACGAAAGTAAAATCGCATTGCGACATCGTATATGATAACGATGCAGTATGCGTTAGACAACCATTGTCGAGAGTATTCACATTTACAACAAAGAAAGAGAGAATCTTTAAAGAGTCGAAGTTCCCACATTGCGCTACATTGTGACTGCCCATAAAGATTCATTGGACCTATTCAATCCTCTTGGTTAAAACGACATGGCTCTGTTCGAATGTTTGTAAATCTGATAATTACAGAAATGCGTCCTTCCACTATAAACTTATGTCGGCTTCGAATATCTCGTAAGGTTTTGCATTTTGACTATCGAAAAGTACTGCTTCTGTACTGCAAAGCTGTCCAAGATCAATTAATGCGTGCAGAAATGCTGTGGGTTGTCATTCATCCAATCTCCTTTTCTGTAACGTGAACAAGACGACTCTTGAACATCTGAACTGCTATTTGCTGATAGAAATTGCATTTGCTCGCTGAGTGTTCCTGGGTGTTTTGTTGAAATTCTCGTTTTCTGACTCCACAAGTGTGAGAAAAAAAGCTGTTGTTTCAACGTGATATGTTGCATTGAATGGTAGAGTCTCACGACAGGCGTTCTCGGTATGTAATACGTACCCGTCAAACAAAACAACTGAGGTTGGCACTACGCCACATCGATATCAAACTTCTTTGTTGACTTCCAGACGCATTTAGCACTTGCTACATTGTTGGGTTAAATTGACTCATCAGTTATACAAGTAAAAATTTTTAGAAGATTGTGAAGACTGTTACGAAACCTTTGTCACAACAGATTTACTGCAAAGGTCTATTTTATAGGATTTGGTTTGCAATATCAACTTGCTTTGTACAGATGTTTACTGTACACATAGTCTACCACATGACATAGTACAACGTGACCAAACACGTGCTAGCAAAAAGTGAATCATGAAGACGAAGCTATGTAACACTATTTAACAGCACTGCAAAAGCGTACGTTAAGCCTGTTTGTTCGTAGGACACACGTTATACAGAGATACTCAAGTTGTTTAGTTAATTCAAATACGTCTTGATTGAACTAGACAAACTAGCTTGGCTCGTGGTCAAAGGATATGCAATCAGCAACGAAAACGAACTTGCTATACGAAAATATACTTTCGCATTTTTCTCATTTGCCACTTTATTTCTGATATATATAAGTATGGTCTAGTAAACCTTCAGTCACACAGCAGCTCTAGAAATTAGGATTTAGTTTATATCAACGCTAATTCAATTTTCTCATAATTATTAAAAACATTGCATAAATATTTAATAGCAGTGTCAATTTTTAAAACTTACAATAAAAAATTATGTTAAAATTTATAATAAAAATTTATAGTAAAATATAATAATCTTCTCTATAGTATCAAAAAAAATTAATGTTAGAAATTTACTTTTGGGATTAATTGAGATGGCCATCAGTCTTATGTGTATTGTACAAATAAGTGCTGCGTGACACCTTGCGCTAAACACTCCACAAAAATTATCAATTATCCTTGCGCATGCATATTATCAAGAATTCATTCGGTGATTAAAAACCGCGTGTTCAATAACAAACCTTTAAAAACCTCTGTTTAACTCCGAATAATTTCTTTACAATGGTGATAAGTATAATCTTTAATTAACGCGTTATTTAATTAAACGCAATAATTAATTAAATAAAGTTTTACAAATAGAGTCTTTAAAATATTTTATATAATTAGCAGTGACTAAATTCTTTGAAAGAAGTGGTCCAAAACCGGTAGTCTATGTACTATTTATATATACATACATAAATAACAATACATTTAGATCGTTTTTAATTAATGCAGTAAATAAAATCTGTTTGCTCTTTTAGCATGCGATCCTTTCACCGGTTCATTTTTCACTCACAAGTTGTCTAGATGTCGTTCGAAGACTTTTAATAAAGAACGCAATGAAACACGAACAGAGTTGCAGAAGAACTTTTTGTCTACAAGGGGTTTTGAAATTATTAAGGTATAATGTCACTGTCTATTGTTTAACGTTAATTTTTTCAAAATGGCTTACACTTTTAGTGGGTGCGACTTAAATTTATGTATTTTGATTAAATATTTGGTCAACAAACGCTTTTCAAGCAACTTCTAATTGCTTTACGGTTAGCATTGATTTCTACAACTCCAGAAATATGACATTATTATTTATGTGCAGATTTCAGTTATATTAATTAATTAATTAAGAAAATGGTAGATTGAAGTAACCGCACTCGCACTAAGAAAACCTTAGCTAAGAAGCTTGCCTCTGCGCATGTTGCCGTTGGATTACAAAGCTCAGAGCATGCGCTTAGCGATTTGACTGGCCAGTCATTTCGCTGTTGCACCTGCCGGTATGGACGTCAGGACGAATTTCAAATCTCTGGTGGAAGACATGTTTTGCTTTTACGAAGATCGTCGTCCGCCGAATCTATTTGCTTGCATAGTATCTGCGGATTGGGAACTACGAGCCAGACGCGGTGTCCTTCGCAATTCTAGGGCAATTTGCCAAGTTTCTTTCGACGTTGATGAGACTAGCGAACGGGGAGTAACAGTCTTATCGTAACTGCTGACTTGAATGCCGTTCCATTGTATTGTTAATTTTAAACATGGGCGCTGATTTGACAAAAATTGCTTATGATGATCAACTTTTAGCACTGCAATGCGGTTAACAGTTTGGAAAGACCACGACGAGATAGTGGAGATGTTGCTAGATCACTTGGAAGACACGAAAGGTATACAGTTGAGATAGGAGGAACCAACAGGCAAAACATTCAATTAAACACTTAGTATAGTACGGTGTCGGTGTCAACGCGATCGATGATCAAGGTCTCGCTGCATTGCATAGGGTATGCTTTTCAATTCCACAAAACAGCTCTACTTCTACTTCAAACGAGGCTGTATTGACTATGTTGGTGGGTTTATCCGGAACAGACGGAAACATCAAAGGATAAATGGGTTTAGCACCTCTCCACATTGCAGTTAATTCTGATTGTCTTGATGCGGTCACAATTCTTATCGAAGTCGAAGCAAAATTAAAGCACCAGACGACAGAACAGGACAACCCAATATGTACTCAAGATGAGGATTACAAAATTTCGAAATATTTGTCTTTATGTAAAGGTCAGTGAATGCATTTGATTCCTGGTAAACGTAAGCAATTAGTTTCATTTTACAAACTCGGACTCATTCTTGTTATATTTTGTAAAGCTCTTTGTGCCTAACAAAACAACATGTATATCTTTCTATATGTTCTTATGTACATTGACAAAATATAAATGACATATTCGTCATTAGTACCAGTGAAACAACAAACAAAAGAGATCAGTAGAAATCTAACAGTTACTTTTCTGTCTTCTCTGGTGCAAGATTTAGTGTCTTACTTTACAGGAAGTGATATCTTTACGAGAAGTGAGCGATGAGTGGTATGATCAAAAACCAATTCTAATTAGAAAGTACTAAATATTTAGAATCTCTTCGTCAACATTTAGTTACGTCGACTGGTAGAGTCGAAGCTCGGCTACAATTCCTCCGAAAGCATTTGAAAGGAACCCTTTTGTTGCAATTTACGAAACTGGGACGAGGCCAAGATTCGAACTATCACCACAGCCGTCTAGGCCAACGATACAATCGATGCTAGAAGTTCAGGTCAACGAACAATGTGATACAAAACTTCATTCCGTTCGTTTTAAGCGACTGAGCGAGGAGATACCACGTTGTGACCGACTGTCAGCTTGGAAACGTGTTGTTGTTAAATCTTTCATTACAGTTTGCACTAAAGCTAGTGTTGAGTTGAAAAGAAACGCTCAACTACAGATATCACATTCTGTTGAAAAAAGAACTGTCCTGTTCCAAGTGTTACTAAGGGAGGCTTCTACTGATGAAAAACAATATTATGAAAGAAGATGAAGTATTAATTAATTAGGTGGTTATGTGGTTGGCAAGGGTGTCTGGCTACTTATCTTGGAAAGCCGGAGGAAATCATTCTTCATCTTGACCGTATTTCTATTGCCACGGTTTATATATTTTTGTAAGTACGAGAAAGAGCGATGTTTCTGAGGTGGGAAACAGCCAGCTCACGCGTCGACTTTATGCTTGATGGTACAGCAGGCTTCGTCTACTGCGAGTGAATCAATGCGTTTATGGACGACTGCTACGGATACATCGAAAATGGCGAACGGGAATGCGGATGCTTTTGAAGATCTTCTTTCTTACTATATACCGTCAGTGCAACGTTCCTATTTAGAGTTAAAATTGTGTCGTTAGAGCTGTTTTCCTCTGAGAAATTCTAGCTATCATGCGGAATTACGCATTACTGCAGCTCACCTAAAGAACGAGCGCTTGCTTGACAAATTTGATAGCCTTGTTCGATTAGTCTCCGAATAGGAATTGACTTTCAGAGCGCCGACTAGCGTGTACTACAGAGGACGTTCCAATTTTTCCACATCATTTACTGTAACCTTTTACCAGTCAGCGGCATAATGTGAGCAGACCAAATGTACTGTAAACGCAGGTGCAAGCACACCTGTCACCCGAACAGACGAGTCATAACTAAATATTTCTGGCTATTAATACAGTCTGACGTCGAAGCATTTTTAAATATTGCAGATGGAACTTGGTTGCAACTCGTACCTTGTTTCAGGTGTCACAACGTACGTCATTCACGCGCACCAGTTATATTTTGCCTTCAGCAGATGCGACATCAAACCCTCACTATTGCAGAGATGTCTGTCTTGACTTTTTATGGGTGGATTATTGCGTTCTTCATTTTCTTCAATCTATTCAGCAGAGGTAATGGTATACATTAGGATACTCTGTAAACCACGGCACCGTCATAATCAATGTCTCTTTCGAAGTGACAACAGCTTTTACTCGTTGCCGTATTCGACGAGGCTTTGCAATTGCTCGAGCGGAGCCTTTCAATGCCAGCATGACTTATGGATGTGAAATGACGTCTGATAGTGACTCGGAGTATCATTTCTTCTCTTCTTACAAGTCTTCTAATCTCGACCAAACCATCAATGTCCTGCTGGATCGAAGAGCAAGACAGACGAAATCCAATCTCAGAATCTTTCTAGTCTCTTACGAACGGATACATTGGAATATCACAGCAAACAACAAGACTACTTTAGAAGCAATTAAATTGGTAATAAATAGAGTAGATACTTTTAAATGTTGTACTGCTTGATCTTTAGTCTTTCTAGAGTTCTCCGCCGAGCACTCCAACTGCTACAATAGAAATTGATTTGACCAAGATTTCTTTAAAAGTTTCAGTAAAACAAGGCAAGTTCTATAGCGGAGTTTGGCCTTCAAATGGTCAATTTGTCGAAATACTTCGATCGACTTCATCTGATTTTGCGCGTTTTGAACGAAGTGGTAAATTGAGATCTTACAGTTCAGTCTACACAGCAGCGAATGTTACTATCCCCATTGGAATCACCAAAATGCTACCGTACGGTACCTCTACCGTAACTCGGACTCCATTCTCTACAACGTCAACAATTACAATAAATGAGACAAGTGGAAACAATATGTTTACGGAATCGAGTGGAGTCCGACAAATCATCCATAGTTTGATATATCCATGTAGCAATTTTGTCAGAAATAGTGATTTGTCATTGTTTTGCAGGTGATATTGATGCTTGGAACAGCAGCTCGAAGTTCATGCCTACGTTATTTCCTTTGTTCGAACAAAACAATACGAGCAGTCAAATTATCGTTGTAGCCGTTTGTGTCTCTACATCTCTGTCTATTTGCATCTTTGCAATAGCAGTAACTGTTATAAAAGTGAGAAATCAACAAATTGCAAACGAGAAAGACAACGGAAGTGGTAATGGCATCAATGTCATAAAAAGTAAGAATAGAAGAGAATAATTGTGCTCTTATTAGCTGGCAACTTAGCTGTTTAGGTGAAATTTAGAATTAAATTTTAGTGTTTACCAAATAAATCTTTAAGTGATGATTTGCTATAATTTAATTAATATACCTTCGTGCTACAACAAATGATTTCCAGGTTTAAATGTTTACAACAACTAATATTAGTTTGGTAAACAGGAAATGATAAAATAGTCAACATGGTGGAAAGTCGTATTCCGGGTGTACATATTATATGTGCAAGTCGACTGAAAATTGAATGCTTGCTTGGTAAAGGTAAGAATCGTGTAGTATTTTGTATTTATGTACACAACACATGACGTCTATATACAACAGGAAACTACGGACATGTTTACAAAGGTCAGTGCACGATGGCAGTTCAACAGAACGATCATTCTTCTTCCAAACCCAAACTACAGAAGACATACCAAATGATTGTTGCTATCAAAAACATAATAAGTAAAAATTCGTTCATTAAATTTACAAATGATTGTTCTTAAATATATTTTAATAGACGAAATGAAAAATGAGAACATAGATGGATTCATGAATGAGTGCATTTCGATGCACAAACTTAATCACCGCAACGTGCTCAACTTGATAGGAGTATGTGCATGTAAAAAAGACATCGGAGGGCCGCTGATTGTCATACCTTATATGAAGAATAGAGATCTCAAATCCTATCTTTGCAATAAAAGAAAGCAATGCGCTATCGATAAAGACGAGGATTGCACGGTAAGCTACTGAAGAAGACTAAAAAATTTCATGTTGATAATTAAACCTGTTGTGTAGCCAAAGAAACTACTAAGCTACGTGATTGAGATTTGTTCGGGCATGGAGTATCTCAGCAGTTGTTCTATCATTCATAGAGATCTGGCAGCGAGAAACTGCATGTAAGACCAATTAACTTTTCCTTTCTAAAGTTCGTTATTTAAAATATTTACACAATTGCCATTCGTACCAAATAATATTAAATAGATGATAGCTAAATGTATATTGACTGTATATGTAGTAAGCAATTTCCGACAACACAAAACCTGTAAAATATGTTATTTATAGTATTAATTAAAACTAACACATTTTTTAAATTTAAACAGAACAAACCAAATTGAGATTCGATTATAAGTTTTTAACTTTTTTATTTACATAAAAATGTTTTATTCTAGTAAAAATGATAATGCAAACAATAGTGTGAAATTATAATGTAGGTATCGTAATATATGAGTTTTCGTAGGTTAGATTGCAGCATGACAATAAAGATTGCTGATTTTGGAATGGCTCGTTATATGAACGAGGAATCCTACTACAGGCAAGAAAGTGACTCACCAATTCCCGTTAAATGGATGGCTCCCGAAAGTTTGCTGCAAAGAGTTTATTCTGAGAAAAGCGACGTGGTATAGTGAGGCAGTTTGAACTGTATTGCCAGTAACTTGCAATTGTGTATTACGTCCGTGCATTCATGCATGCTTGTGTGTGTGTGTGTGTGTGTGTGTGTGTGTGTGTGGTGTGTGTGTGTGTGTGTGTGTGTGTGTGTGTGTGTGTGTGTGTGTGTGTGTGTGTGTGTGTGTGTGTGTGTGTGTGTGTGTGTGTGTGTGTGTGTGTGTGTGTGTGTGTGTGTGTGTGTGTGTGTGTGTGTGTGTGTGGTGTGTGTGTGTGTGTGTGTGTGTGTGTGTGTGTGTGTGTGTGTGTGTCTGTGTGTGTGTGTGTGTGTGTGTGTGTGTGTGTGTGTGTGTGTGTGTGTGTGTGTGTGTGTGTGTGTGTGTGTGTGTGTGTGTGTGTGTGTGTGTGTGTGTGTGTGTGTGTGTGTGTGTGTGTGTGTGTGTGTGTGTGTGTGTCCCTGCGTGTACGTGTGCCCATGCGTGCGTGCTTGCGCGCGCGCGCGCGCGCGCGCGCGCGCGTGTGTGTGTGTGTGTGTGTGTGTGTGTGTGTGTTTTGCGTGAGTGTGTGTGTTTTGCGTGAGTGTGTGTGTTTTGCGTGAGTGTGTGTGTTTTGCGTGAGTGTGTGTGTTTTGCGTGAGTGTGTGTGTTTTGCGTGAGTGTGTGTGTGTGTGTGTGTGTGTGTGTGTGTGTGTGTGTGTGTGTGTGTCTGTGTGTGTCTGTGTGTGTCTGTGTGTGTGTGTGTGTGTGTCTGTGTGTGTGTGTGTGTGTGTGTGTGTGTGTGTGTGTGTGTGTGTGTGTGTGTGTGTGTGTGTGTGTGTGTGTGTGTGTGTGTGTGTGTGTGTGTGTGTGTGTGTGTGTGTGTGTGTGTGTGTGTGTGTGTGTGTGTCCCTGCGTGTACGTGTGCCCATGCGTGCGTGCTTGCGTGTGTGTGTGTGTGTGTGTGTGTGTGTGTGTGTGTGTGTGTGTGTGTGTGTGTGTGTGTGTGTGTGTGTGTGTGTGTGTGTCCCTGCGTGTACGTGTGCCCATGCGTGCGTGCTTGCGTGTGTGTGTGTGTGTGTGTGTGTGTGTGTGTGTGTGTGTGTGTTTGTGTGTGTGTGTTTGTGTGTGTGTGTGTGTGTGTGTGTGTGTGTGTGTGTGTGTGTGTGTGTGTGTGTGTGTGTGTGTGTGTGTGTGTGTGTGTGTGTGTGTGTGTGTGTGTGTTTTGCGTGTGTGTGTGTGTTTTGCGTGAGTGTGTGTGTTTTGCGTGAGTGTGTGTGTTTTGCGTGAGTGTGTGTGTTTTGCGTGAGTGTGTGTGTTTTGCGTGAGTGTGTGTGTTTTACGTGAGTGTGTGTGTTGTGTGTGTGTGTGTTTGTGTGTGTGTGTGTGTGTGTGTGTGTGTGTGTGTGTGTGTGTGTGTGTGTGTGTGTGTGTGTGTGTGTGTGTGTGTGTGTGTGTGTGTGTGTGTGTGTGTGTGTGTGTGTGTGTGTGTGTGTGTGTGTGTGTGTGTGTGTGTGTGTGTGTGTGTGTGTGTGTGTGTGTGTGTGTGTGTGTGTGTGGTGTCTGTGTGTGTGTGTGTGTGTGTGTGTGTGTGTGTGTGTGTGTGTGTGTGTGTGTGTGTGTGTGTGTGTGTGTGTGTGTGTGTGTGTGTGTGTGTGTGTGTGTGTGTGTGTGTGTGTGTGTGTGTGTGTGTGTGTGTGTGTGTGTGTGTGTGTGTCTGTGTCTGTGTCTGTGTGTGTCTGTGTGTGTGTGTGTGTGTGTGTGTGTGTGTGTTGTGTGTGTGTGTGTGTGTGTGTGTGTGTGTGTGTGTGTGGTGTGTGTGTGTGTGTGTGTGTGTGTGTGTGTGTGTGTGTGTGTGTGTGTGGTGTGTGTGTGGTGTGTGTGTGTGTGTGTGTGTGTGTGTGTGTGTGTGTGTGTGTGTGTGTGTGTGTGTACGTGCGCGCGCGCGCTTCTAGCTGTGCTATCGATCGTATAAACCTTAACTATATCCAATATATCTATATAAGGACGTCCGCATAATTATTGTTCTTTATCTTTCAGTGGTCGTTTGGTGTGACATCGTGGGAAGTATTCAGTCTGGGAAAATCTCCTTACTCAAACATCCCTAACATTGGAATTGTTGATCACCTCAGGAGTGGACATAGGTTACCACTACCTTCTGCATGCCCTTCCAACATGTGAGTCAAGTTATACCCTAAAATCTACCATATAGTAGCCATCTTTTCGGACTACTTAGTTTATAGCACAGAGTTTGAGCTTTGCATCGTATTTCAAGAATACGGTTGTCTGAGGACTATAGATGTAGAATATAATTTACGAAAGCTCGTTCGCGAACTTTGAATTAATTAATATATATTAATGTATATGTAGTGATTTATGTTTACTTTCATAAGATGTAATCAATGAATTAAACAAATTTTGACTTCATCAAGTTTTATAAAAGCGGATACAAAATTCAAACAAGAAAGACAATTTGCGTGCAATACTTGCGATAAACGAACAATGCAAAGACAAAAGACGTAACTGCAAATTATTTTAAAATAT